>NC_133122.1:110680630-110980630 GCF_033568475.1 Henckelia pumila
CGGATCCTCTGATCCAGTTCGGAGCCTCCTAGCCCAGTTCGGAGCCTCCAAACCATCCGAACCCTTGGAACCTTCCCGACCATTTTCGAGTGTCCTGAATCCATTTTTGGACTCCGTTAACCCTTTTGGAACTTCCTTAATCATGTTTTACTTAATCTAAACATGATTACACGATTAATATACTCATTAATCACTAATTCTGGATACGGGTTACTACAATAGTTCACACCGATGCTTCTCTCCAGGGTTTGGGATGTGTTTTATCGTAGAGAGGTTGTACTGACCCAACCCGGATCCACTACCAAATCAGAGTTACATTAAAAGCGCACGCAATAAAAGCTTAAAGCATAAAGTGCGGATAATTAAAATACAACAAATCCAATCGGCAGAATACAACCGACGATATCACAAGTGTATAAGTACTGTTATACAACCAAATTGAAGGTTCAGGGTAAATAAATCCCTACCCTCTACAAATTCATACTCTCCCAAGCTCAATCCTACTGAGAGCCGCCTGGACCATCCAGCCTCAAACCTGCCCCGCCACAAGGTACACAACGAATACCCAAACACAGGGGCGTGAGCTAGAACGCTCAATACGAAGCAATGATATAAATACAAATATGCGCACACAGATGATTTAAAACTCAAGTGAAAACACTTGCTCATGGCACCGAGAATATACAGTACCGGCTAGAGAGCGACTCCGCGGGGTTCTCGTATACTCCATATCAGGGCTGAGCCAACCCCATCCTGACCCGAATCCAAAACAGGATACAAGTCCCATATGGAAACTATCATACCTGACTCGAGTCCAAAATGAGATCATAGTTCCCTATGGAGACTGTCAATGACTCACATCTCTCCGGATGCAGACACACGTAAAATCATGTATGTGCTAAGACGGTAAAACATGCTAAAACATGATAGAGCATATAGCACGTACTCATGCAACATACATGCAAATATATCATGCCGGCTAACTCGGTCAGTACTTACGTACCTCTAACACTGCTGGACAACCTAGCTCCACTAGCCTATACTCCAAGCCTACTAGTCCATTCTACTGCTACTACAATGCAAATATCCATGCATCAACAATAAATCTCTAAAAGCCTTAACTAAGCTAAAGCGTACTCCTAAATATTTTTAGGATGCCAAAGCTATACCTGCGTCCGTCGTTAGCCCTTTGCTGTCGATAGCCTCAAAACTAGGCCATAGCTCTGCGACGACGTTTAGATCAATAAGACACTTCCGGATTCCCCGTAAGACGCCTAGATCTCCCTAGATCTGAGTTAGAAGGCTTAGGAATTGAGAGAGAAGAGAGGAAATGAGCGAGTCACAAATGAACCTCGGCTCCTCTATTTATAGACGGCGTTTGGGCCGTCCAAACTCGGCTACGGGCCCTCCGAACTGGTTCGGATCCTCCGATCATGACTTTGGATCGTCCGAACACGATCGGACCGTCCGATCCTTACTTTGGGTCCTCCGAAGTCCCATCAGTGATGTCAGCCATGATGTCACCTTGCTGACGTAATTGATGACATAAGCCTTAACCCTGTTCGGGTCCTCCGATCCCACCGACGGAGCCTCCGATCCTCTTTGGATCCTCCGAACTCCTCTTCGGATCCTCCGAAATCCTCTTTGGATCGTCCGAACTCCTCGGGCCTCCGATCCTGACTCCAATCACGTTCGGGTCCTCCGAACACCAGTTCGGAGCGTCCGAACCTCCCGAGCCATGCCCACCATGTTCGAGTATCCTGGATCTATTTCTGGAGTCCGTTAGTTCAACAGGACATCCTTAATCATGTATTAAGAACATGATCATGTGATTAATTACTCATTAATCACTAATTCGAGATGCCGGTTACTACATTCTCCCCCACTTAAGAAATTTCGTCCTCGAAATTAGAGTTAGAGGAAAAATACGAAACTTAACATGAATGTTCTTTATTACAACTGAACAAGTACAACTTGATATAATGAAATACAAAATCTCAAAATAACTCGGGGTTCTCGGCTAACATCCGGCTCTCCAACTCCCAAGTAGCTTCCTCTGTCCCTCTGCGTTGCCACTGTATCATCACCAACGGTATACGCTTGTTACGAAGTACCTTATCCTTTCTGTCAAGAATCCGCAGAGGTTTTTCCACATACGATAGATTCCGATCTACCTTTACCTCTGTCGGATGCAAAATATGCGACTCGTCCGCCACATACTGCCTCAACAAGGACACGTGGAACACATCGTGGATCTCCGAAAGATCGGGTGGCAAGGCCAGACGATAAGCCACATCCCCAACCTTCTCGAGAATCTCAAAAGGACCAATAAATCTAGGTGTCAGTTTACCCTTGCGACCAAACCTCATCACCTTCCAGAAATGTGACACACGCAAGAAAACATACTCCCCTACCTCAAAATGAAGTGGCCTGCGGTGAGTGTACACGTAGCTAATGTAGTAGCCCGTACCCTAATTGAGTAATTAAAGGATTAATGCTAATTAATTGAATTGGGTATTGGACGGATCGGAAGCTCCGAAGGCACGATCGGAAGCTCCGAAAAGGATCGGAAGCTCCGATGAGCGATCGGAGGCACCGATCGATATTACGTCAGGCATGACGTGTGGTTGGATCGGAAGCTCCGATCAGGACCGGAGGCTCCGATCACCCCTATCCGGAGTCAACAAGTGATATTTTGACACGTGGCAGATCAGGATCTTCGGAAGTTCCGATGGCAGGATCGGACGTTCCGATCGAGGTTCGAACGTTCCGATCAAGGATTGGAAGTTCCAATCGTTGTCTATAAATAGAAGGCCGAGACTTCACTTTCATTTGCCAATTCCGAGTTCTCCTTTCCTTTCTAGTCCTTTTGGAGCTGTTCTAGTCTTCTTAGGCTTGGTCCGGAGGTCGGAGAGGCGTTCGGTAGTCGTAGCGGAGTTGTGCCCAAGTTCTGGAGGCATCGACATCAAAGGGCTAACGACGGACGAAGGTATAGCTTTGCTCCCTATAAATATTTAGGAGTATGCAATAGCTTAGTTAAGGCTTTTAGAGCACTTTAATGATAGTAGTATCATTTGGCAGTGTAGAGCAGACTATAGGCGTGGACCTAGAGTTGGTAGAGCTTTCACTGTATTGAGGTACGAAAGTACTGTTCGAGATATCCTGACTGAGTATGCATGTATTATGTGACCGCATGATTTATATGCCATGATATTATGCTGCATTCATTTGCATCTTGCTGTATCTCCTTTGAGATGTCTGTTAGTAGGGTTGTACCCTATCCTGTTAGTGGATGGACTTCCATTGATTTGGGTCCGGCGTATCCATGGTTATCTCGGTATGGGAGCCACCTCCTGAAGCGATGGCACAGCGTGCTACATACCAGGGCCCGGTCTGTCTCTGTTATCTGATCTTTGACCTCGAGTCTATAGGGAGTTCACTTTGCATGCATGTATACTCATACTCTCACACTGAGCGTTTTATGCTCACGTCTCGTACTCTGTATTTTCTGGACACCCTATTCTATGGGGCAGGTTTGCGATTGGACGAGGAGGGTGGATCCAGGAGGGGCTAGTCAGTGGTTGGCCAGCTGGAGCTTCGTCTAGGTTTTATTACTGTTGTTTGGGTTTATACAGCTATTCGATTTGGTTGTATATTATTGGATAATTACAGATTCCTTTACTTGGAATTGTATAATGTTAATGGTTTCCGCAGTTTTATTCTGATATCTGTTTAATTAAGTTAATTGCATGCATAAGTTCTGTTTAGTAGGTGATCCGGGTAAGGGTCACTACATTTATGGTATTAGAGCATGCAAAAGAATTCTTGGGATTTAGTCTCATCTTGAGGTATTTTTGTAGATGTCAAATCGTGACGACCAGAGTTCTCATGGCAGTGTTGGTGGGCGTTGGGGTGATGCCGACCGGGAGCCTCGTCGAGAACGGCATCATCGTCATCATTACGACGAGCGTTTCACTGTGCGTCGATTCTTAGCTATGGGTCCTAAGCCCTTAGTTGGAGGTGAGTCTCCGGAGGATGCGGAAAACTGGTTAGACTGCATGGAGACGACTTTTCAGACTTTCCAATGCACCGAGGAGCAGAAGGTGGAGACCCTTGGCTATCTTCTGGATGGGCGTGCGCGCAGGTGGTGGAGGTTTACTTCTGCACCTTTTGTTGCGGCGAGAGGAGTGGCCACCTGGGCCGAGTTCCGCACAGCTTTCCAAAAGCGGTATTTTCCTCCTGCACTCCGACAGTCGAAGGCAGGCGAGCTACTAAGTCTGCGACAGGGAACCATGTCTATCGATGAGTATCAGCAGAGGTTATTTGATCTGCTATCCTATTGCCCCGAGATTGCTGATAGCTCAGAGATGAAGTATAATCTGTTTCTTCAGGGCCTTAACCCTGAAATCCATGACCGTGTGGCGGTTGGCGACGACATGTCCTACGAGGGTTTGGTGAGCCATTGTCATCAGGCAGAGGACAGCATTCGGCGGAACAGGTCTTTCCCTCAGTCGAGGCCTACTAGTTCTCTGGGTCCCCGTGCCCAAGCTTTCAAGAAGTCTGGATCTTCTTCTTCCTCTGGTTCTGGAGGTATTGTCCGTTTCAGTAAGAAGGACAAGTGTGATCACTGTGGGAAGAACCATCCATCCGACAAGTGCCGTAGAGCTTCTGGAGCTTGTTTCCGTTGTGGAGAGACTGGTCATATCCGGAGGGATTGTCCACTATCTGGGGGAGGTGGTTCTGGTTCTGGTTCAGGATCGGGTTCTCAGACTACCGTACAGCAGAGGTCGCAGGGACAGTCTGCTGGGAGTTCTCATTTGAGGCCACGAGCTTTGGTGTTTGCCCTGAGACATGATCAGGCTGTGGAGGAGAATGAGAAAGTCATCGCAAGTACATTTATGCTTTATGGTATACCTGCTCTTGTACTTATTGACACTGGTGCATCTCATTCCTTCATTTCTGCACGTTTTGTTAAGAGGCATAAGTTACCATGCATTGCACTAGACGTATTGATGTCTGTTTCTACTCCGACGGGCCAATCTGCTTTGGCTAAGCGTCTAGTGATGGGTTGCCCTTTAGAGTTCGAAGGGAACATTCTGTTAGCGAATCTCATGGTCCTAGCGATGGACGACTTTGATTGCATTCTGGGAATAGATATGTTGACTACCTATCGAGCTTCAGTGGACTGCTATCAGAGATTAGTACGCTTTCATCCGGAAGGGAGTGAGAGTTGGTTTTTCTATGGTGAGGGAGCGCGACCCCCGATGCCTTTGGTATCAGCTTTGAGAGCCTGTCGAGTTCTAGAGTCTGGCGGGGAAGGCTACCTTATCTATGCAGTTGATTTGTCCGCTGAGAGTATTGGGATAGAGAGCATTCCTGTTGTGGATGAATTTCCAGATGTGTTTCCTGATGAGATTCCGGGTTTTCCTCCTGCTAGGGAAGTCGAGTTTGGCATAGAGTTGATGCCGGGTACTTTGCCTATTTCTAGAGCACCGTATCGTCTGGCTCCGTCAGAGATGCGTGAGTTAAAGAATCAGCTACAGGATCTTTTGGACAAGGGGTACATTCGTCCTAGTGTATCTCCTTGGGGAGCTCCTGTTCTCTTCGTGAAGAAGAAGGATGGGTCGATGCGGCTGTGCATTGACTATCGGCAGCTAAATCGAGTGACTGTGAAGAACAAGTATCCGTTGCCTCGTGTTGATGACTTGTTTGACCAGCTGCAGGGCACATCAATTTACTCCAAGATTGACTTGAGATCTGGGTATCATCAGTTGAGAGTCCGTGATCAGGACGTAGCCAAGACTGCATTCCGTACTCGCTATGGGCATTACGAGTTCCTAGTGTTGCCATTTGGTTTGACTAATGCGCCGGCTATATTCATGGATTTGATGAACCGTGTCTTCAGGGAGTACTTGGACAAGTTTGTCGTGGTCTTCATTGACGACATCTTGGTGTATTCACGTAATACAGAAGAGCATGTTTCTCACTTGCGGTTGGTACTTCAGACTCTTCGAGATGAGCAGTTGTACGCTAAGCTGAGTAAGTGTGAGTTCTGGATGGATAGAGTGGTCTTTCTTGGCCATATTATATCCAGGGAGGGGATTTCTGTTGATCCAAGAAAGATTGAAGCGGTACTTAATTGGTCGCGTCCGACGACAGTTGTTGAGATCCGTAGTTTTCTGGGTCTAGCAGGGTATTATCGTCGCTTCATTCTGAACTTCTCTAAGTTAGCCCGACCGTTGACGCAGCTTACCCGCAAGGGTGTGGATTTTGAGTGGTCTTCTGAGTGTGAGGAGAATTTCCGTGAGCTTCGACGGCGGTTGACTTCTGCGCCGGTGTTAGCATTACCGTCAGGATCTGGAGGGTATGTAGTTTACACGGATGCTTCTCTTCAGGGGTTAGGTTGTGTCCTGACTCAGAATGGGCATGTGATAGCATACGCTTCTAGACAGCTGAAGCTTCACGAGGACAACTACCCAGTCCATGATTTGGAATTGGCAGCCATTGTGTTCGCTTTGAAGATCTGGCGTCATTATCTTTATGGCGAGAAATTTGAGATCTTCACCGACCATAAGAGTCTCAAGTATTTGTTCACTCAGGCAGAATTGAACATGAGACAGAGACGTTGGATGGAATTGCTTAAGGACTATGATTGCGAGATTAAGTACCATCCGGGAGCTGCTAATCTCACCGCTGATGCTTTGAGTCGCAAGGTGCGACTATCCGCACTTCAGACTTGTTCGATGTCTAGTGCGATCAGTGACTGTTGTACTTCAGGTTTTACCTTCAAGCATAAGAAAGGTATGCAGAGTATCCAGATGTTTGCGATATTATCTGAGCCAGCCTTGTATTCGCGGATCCGAGATGCTCAGATGTCTGATTCAAAGACCCAGCGTTTAGCTCGTCTAGCTAACGAGGGTAGCTCGTCTGGATTTCATTATCAGTCAGATGGCTTTCTGTGTTTGTCTGGTAGGCTTGTGATTCCACAGGATGAAGAGTTGCGAGAGGAGATTTTATCTCAGGCACATCGCACTAAGTTGAGTATTCATCCTGGGAGCAACAAGATGTACAAGGATCTACGTACTCATTTCTGGTGGAAGGGAATGAAACGCAGTGTTTATCAGTTTGTTTCGAGATGTTTGGTGTGTCAACAGGTCAAGGCAGAGCACCGACGACCTGGAGGATTGCTTCACAGTCTACCTATTCCTGAATGGAAATGGGAGTTTATCACTATGGACTTTGTGACCCATTTGCCGGTATCCCCGAGGAACTGTGATGCTATCTGGGTGGTGGTGGACCGACTCACCAAGTCAGCGCATTTCATTGCCTATAGCCGAGAGTACTCTGTGGATCGCATGGCACGGATGTACATTCAGGAAATCGTCCGACTTCATGGAGTGCCTGTGAGCATTGTCAGCGATCGGGACCCCAGGTTTACTTCTAGATTCTGGGGGAGTGTTCAGCGTGCGATGGGTACTACTCTCAGTTTGAGTACAGCCTATCATCCGGAGACTGATGGTCAGTCAGAGCGCACTATCCGTACGTTAGAAGATATGCTTAGAGCGTGCGACATGGATTTTGGTTCAGCCTGGCAGGATCATTTGCCGTTGATCGAGTTCGCTTACAACAACAGCTATCACACTAGTATTGGGATGGCACCTTTTGAAGCGTTGTATGGGCGACGTTGTCGTACTCCACTCTTCTGGGAAGAAGTGGGGGAGAGACAGGCTGAGGGACCGGAGTTTATCCAGCAGGCAATAGACATTGTTGATCAGATCAAGAAACGGATTAAGACTGCACAGGATCGTCAGGCCAGCTATGCTAATATCAAGCGTAGGCCTTTGCAGTTCGAGGTCGGGGAGAAAGTGTTTCTGAGAGTGTCACCTTTCCGCAAGATTCTCAGATTTGGCCTTAAGGGCAAGTTGTCTCCCAGATTTATCGGTCCGTTTGAGATCTTGGAGAGTATTGGCGATTTGGCTTATCGACTAGCTTTGCCACCGCATCTATCTAGTATTCACGATGTGTTCCATGTATCTCTGTTGCGACGATATGTGGCGGATGAATCTCATATTCTGCAGCGATCTGAGGTTCAGGTAGACAAGGATTTTACTTATGTTGAGAAACCTCTTCGCATCCTTGATTATAAGGATAAGGTTTTACGGAACAAAGTCAATCCTTTGGTTTTAGTTCAGTGGCAGCACCGAGGCACTGAGGAAGCTACTTGGGATGCGTAAAGACCATCCTGAGTTGTTTTGATTTCATTCTTTAAGTTGTATTCAGTTGCAGACTCTGTAAACGTTTGATTTGAATAAAGAATGTTTCTGATTTCTGTATTTTGCATTCGGTACTTAAGATCTGATTTCGAGGACGAAATATCTTAAGTGGGGGAGAATGTAGTAGCCCGTAATCTAATTGAGTAATTAAAGGATTAATGCTAATTAATTGAATTGGGTATTGGACGGATCGGAAGCTCCGAAGGCACGATCGGAAGCTCCGAATAGGATCGGAAGCTCCGATGAGCGATCGGAGGCACCGATCGATATTACGTCAGGCATGACGTGTGGTTGGATCGGAAGCTCCGATCAGGACCGGAGGCTCCGATCACCCCTATCCGGAGTCAACAAGTGATATTTTGACACGTGGCAGATCAGGATCTTCGGAAGTTCCGATGGCAGGATCGGACGTTCCGATCGAGGTTCGGACGTTCCGATCAAGGATCGGAAGTTCCGATCGTTGTCTATAAATAGAAGGCCGAGACTTCACTTTCCTTTGCCAATTCCGAGTTCTCCTTTCCTTTCTAGTCCTTTTGGAGCTGTTCTAGTCTTCTTAGGCTTGGTCCGGAGGTCGGAGAGGCGTTCGGTAGTCGTAGCGGAGTTGTGCCCAAGTTCTGGAGGCATCAACATCAAAGGGCTAACGACGGACGAAGGTATAGCTTTGCTCCCTATAAATATTTAGGAGTATGCAATAGCTTAGTTAAGGCTTTTAGAGCACTTTAATGATAGTAGTATCATTTGGCAGTGTAGAGCAGACTATAGGCGTGGACCTAGAGTTGGTAGAGCTTTCACTGTATTGAGGTACGAAAGTACTGTTCGAGATATCCTGACTGAGTATGCATGTATTATGTGACCGCATGATTTATATGCCATGATATTATGCTGCATTCATTTGCATCTTGCTGTATCTCCTTCGAGATGTCTGTTAGTAGGGTTGTACCCTATCCTGTTAGTGGATGGACTTCCATCGATTTGGGTCCGGCGTATCCACGGTTATCTCGGTATGCGAGCCACCTCCTGAAGCGACGGCACAGCGTGCTACATACCAGGGCCCGGTCTGTCTCTGTTATCTGATCTTTGACCTCGAGTCTATAGGGAGTTCACTTTGCATGCATGTATACTCATACTCTCGCACTGAGCGTTTTATGCTCACGTCTCGTACTCTGTATTTTCTGGACACCCTATTCCATGGGGCAGGTTTGCGATTGGACGAGGAGGGTGGATCCAGGAGGGGCTAGTCAGTGGTTGGCCAGCTGGAGCTTCGTCTAGGTTTTATTACTGTTGTTTGGGTTTATACATCTATTCGATTTGGTTGTATATTATTGGATAATTACAGATTCCTTTACTTGGGATTGTATAATGTTAATGGTTTCCGCAGTTTTATTCTGATATCTGTTTAATTAAGTTAATTGCATGCATAAGTTCTGTTTAGTAGGTGATCCGGGTAAGGGTCACTACAGCTAACCTGTCAATCCTGGGCTGCCTTAATCCTGCGTCGGATCAACTCTACTGCATCAATCATCTGCTGAATCATCTGAGGACCCTCAACCTGACGCTCACCAACCTCGTCCCAAAACAAAGGTGTACGACAACGGCGTCCATAAAGAGCCTCAAATGGTGCCATGCCAATGCTGCGATGGAAACTATTGTTGTAGGCGAACTCCACCAAGGGTAAATGATCATGCCACGCTGGACCAAAATCCATCACCGTCGTGCGAAGCATATCCTCTAAAGTGCGAATAGTACGCTCTGACTGTCCGTTTGTCTCTAGATGATAAGCCGTAATCAAGCTCAAAGTAGTACCAAGGGCTCGCTGGAAACTACCCCAAAACCTCGTGGTGAATCTCGGATCTCTATCGCTGACAATGCTCAACGGAATCCCATGCAATCGAACAATCTCCCGCACATACAATTGCGCCATCCTATCAAAGGTGTAATCGTGTTTATAGGGAAGAAAATGCGCTGACTTCGACAACCGATCCATGACAACCCAAATAGCATCACAATTCTTGGAAGACAAAGGCAAGTGGGTGACAAAGTCCATCGTCACATGCTCCCACTTCCATTTAGGAATCTCTAAGCTGTGAAGTAACCCTCCGGGTCGTCTAAACTCTGCCTTGACTTGTTGACACACAAGGCATCGGGACACAAACTGATAGATGCTGCGCTTCATCCCTTTCCACCAAAATCGAGCGCGAAGATCCTTATACATCTTCATGCTGCCTGGATGTACAGAGAATCGACTGCGGTGAGCTTGCGATAACATCTCATCCCTCAAAGTAGAGTCCTCGGGTACCACAACTCGACCAGAAAGACACAACAGACCGTCTCCCTGCAAATGGAAACCAGAAGTATTATCACCCTCAGCCAAACGGGTTAACTTCTGCGTTTTCAGATCAGAATTTTGAGCTTCCCGGATTCGTCGATACAACGCTGGCTCTGCAAGCAAAGAAGAAACTCGAATCCCTTGCCCTTATTTCTTATGACGGAATGTGAATCCTGAAGAACAACACTCTTCCACTGCCTTCCGTACCGAATTGGTACGAAGGGAACTCGCATAGACTTTGCGACTAAGCGCATCAGCAACAGGATTTGAAGAACCTGGATGGTACTTGATCTCACAATCGTAATCCTTCAATAGATCCATCCAATGATGCTGCCGTATGTTCAACTCTGCCTGAGTGAACAGATACTAAAAACTCTTATGATCGGTGAAGATCTCAAATCGTTCTCCGTACAAATAGTGACGCCATATCTTAAGAGCAAAGACAATGGCTGCAAGCTCTAAATCATGTATGGGATAGTTCTCCTCGTGAGTCTTCAGCTGTCTGGAGGCATAACCGATCACATGGCCATTCTGAGTCAACACACACCCCAAACCCTGGAGAGAAGCATCAGTGAAGACTACAAAACCACCTGATCCAGACGGTAAATCAAGAACTGGAGCTGTCGTCAGACGACGTCTCAACTCACAAAAACTGTCTTCAAAAGCATTAGACCAAACGAAAGAAACGTCTTTCTTTGTCTACTGAGTCAAAGGCTTAGCTATCTGAGAGAAATTCTCCACAAAACGACGATAGTATCCTGCTAAACCAAGGAAACTACGAATCTAAGAAGTTGTAGTCGGACGTGACCAATTCAAAATAGCCTCTGTCTTGCTAGGATCAACATATATGCCCTCCTGAGAAATGACATGACCAAGAAACACAACTCGGTCAATCCAGAAGTCACACTTACTCAGCTTTGCGTACAACTGTCTCTCCCTCAAGACCTGCAGTACAGTATAGAGATGGTAGGCATGCTCATCCATGCTGCAAGAATACACCAAAATGTCATCGATGAACACCACCACGAACTTATCCAGAAAGTCGCGGAAAACTCTATTCATCAGATCCATAAAAACAGCTGGAGAATTCGTCAGACCAAACGGCATCACTAGAAACTCATAGTGTACATACCGCGTACGAAATGTTGTCTTAGGAACATCCTCCTGTCGAACTCGCAACTGATGATACCCAGATCAAAGATCAATCTTCGAGACAGAAGTACCCTGCAACTGATCAAAGAGATCATCTATCCGCGGAAGAGGATACTTATTCTTCACTGTCACCTGATTCAACTGACGGTAGTCAATACACAACCGCATCAACCCATCCTTCTTCTTTACAAACAGTACAGGGGCTCCCCATGGCGAAACACTAGGTCGAATATAACCCTTATCAAGAAGATCTTGCAATTACTTCTGCAGCTCTTTCATTTCTGACGGTGCCAATCGGTAAGGAGTTCTGGAAATCGGTGCAGTCCCTGGCACTAACTCAATGCCAAACTCAATCTCCCTCACTGGTGGCAAACCTAGAATCTCCTCCGGAAACACATCTGTAAAGTCACGAACCACTGGTATCTCTCGGATATCTGGCTCTCCTAAGGATGCGTCAATGGCGTAGATAAGGTAGCCTTCCCTGTCATACTCTAAAGCACGTCGGGCCTTCAGAGCTGAAACCACCGGTATCGGGGGTCGCGCTCCCTCACCATAGAAATACCATGACTCGTCATCCTCTGGACGAAACTGAAAAAACCTCTGATAGCAATCCACTATCGCTCGGTAGGTAGTTAATAGATCTATCCCAATGATGCAATCGAAATCCTCCATCCCTAGAATCATCAGGTTAGCACTAAGCTGATGTCCCTCGAAATCCAAAACACAACCCACAACTAGACGCTTGGCTAAAACCTCGCTCCCCATTGGAGTAGAAACCACTAGCAACACATCTAAAGGAATAAACGGCAATCTTTACTTCTTAGCAAAACGTGCTGAGACAAAAGAATGCGATGCACCGGTATCAATCAAAACAAATGCAGGAAAACCACATAAACTACAGATACCTTGTAGTGACCCAACCCGGATCCACTAACTAATCAGAGTTATAGAAAAAGCGCACGCAATAAAAGCCTAAAGCGTAAAGAGCGGATAATTAAAATACAACAAATCCAATAGGCAGAATACAACCGACATTATCGCAATTGTATAAATACTGTTATACAACCAAATCGAAGGTTCAGGATAAATAAATCCCTACCCTCTACAACCTTGCACTCTTCAAAGCTCAATCCTGCTGAGAGCCGCCTGGACCGTCCAGCCTCAAACCTACCCCGCCACAAGGTACACAATACCCAAACACAGGGGCGTGAGCTAGAACGCCCAATACGAAGCAATGATATAAATACAAATATGCGCACACAGATGATTTAAAACCCAAGTGAAAACACTTGCTCATGGCACCGGGAATATATAGTACCGACTAGAGAGCTACTCCGCGGGGTACTCGTATACTCCATATCAGGGCTGAGCCAACCCCATCCTGACCCAAATCCAAAACAGGATACAAGTCCCATATGGAAACTGTCATACCTGACTCGAGTCCAAAATGAGATCATCGTTCCCTATGGAGACTGTCAATGACTCACATCTCTCCGGATGCAGTCACACGTAAAATCATGTATGTGCTAAGGTGGTAAAACATGCTAAAACATGATAAAACATATAGCACATACTCATGCAACATATAAGCAAATATATCATGCCGGCTATCTCGGTCAGTACTTACGTACCTCTAACACTGCTGGTCAAACCTAGCTCTGCTGGTCTAGACTCCAAGCCTACTAGTCCAGTCTACTAGCTACTACAATGCAAATATTCATGCATCAATAATAAAGCTCTAAAAGCCTTAACTAAGCTATTACATACTCCTAAATATTTTTAGGAAGCCAAAATATACCTTCGTCCGTCGTCAGCCCGCTGGTGTAGAATCGCCTCAAAACTTAGGCACACCTCCGCTACGACGTCGGGATCGCTAGGCAACTTCCAGATTCCCAATAGGATGCCTAGAACTCCGTAGATCTAAGTAAGAATGTTCGAAAACCAGAGGAAAGGAGGGGAAATCGGTGCACAGAATGAGAGCTCGGACCTCTTATTTATAGACGGCGATCGGGACCTCCGATCCCTGTTCGGAACGTCCGACACGATCGGAACCTCCGATCGCACCTTCGGAGCGTCCGATCGCTCAATATTACGTCAGCCATGATGTCACCTTGCTGACGTAAGTGATGACATGTGCCCTGGCCCAGATCTTACCGACGGAGCGTCCGATCTCGATCAGAGCCTTCGATCCTGGCACGGAGCTTCCGATCCACTTCGGATCGTCCGAACTCCTCTTCGGACCGTCCGATCCTGCTAAACCAATTCAACTAATTCGAGTGCTCTGAATCCATTTCTGAAGTCCGTTATCCTAACAGAAATTTACTTAATCATGTTTTTACTTAATCTAGACATGATCACGTGATTAATTACTCATTAATCACTAATTAGAAATGCGGGTTACTAAATTCTCCCCCACTTAAGAAATTTCATCCTCGAAATTTAAGTCTTAGAGGAAAACAAAAATAGCCAATCAAATGTTCTTTATTACAACTGAACAAGTATAAACTCGATAAAAGGAAGTACAAAATCTCAAAATAACTCGGGGTGCTCGGCTAACATCCGAATCTCCAACTCCCAAGTAGCTTCCTCTGTACCTCTGCGTTGCCACTGTACCATCACCAATGGTATACACTTGTTACGAAGTACCTTTTCCTTCCTGTCAAGAATCCGCAGGGGTTTCTCCACATACGATAGATCCCGATCTACTTTTACCTCGGTCGGATGCAAAATATGCGACTCGTCCGCCACATACTTCCTCAACAAGGACACGTGGAACACATCGTGGATCTCCGAAAGATCGGGTGGCAAGGCCAGACGATAAGCAACATCCCCAACCTTCTCGAGAATCTCGAAAGGACCAATAAATCTAGGTGTCAGCTTACCCTTGCGACCAAACCTCATCACCTTCCGGAAAGGTGACACACACAAGAAAACGTATTCCCCTACCTCAAAATAAAGTGGCCTGCGGTGAGTGTTCGCGTAGCTAGCCTGTCGATCCTGGGCTGCCTTAATCCTGCGTCGGATCAACTCTACTGAATCAATCATCTGCTGAATCATCTGAGGACCCTCAACCTGGAGCTTTCCAACCTCGTCCAAAAATAAAGGTGTAAGACAACGGCGTCCATAAAGAGCCTCAAATGGTGTCATGCCAATTCTGCGATGGAAACTAAGGTTGTAGGCGAACTCCACCAATGGTAAATGATCATGCCACGCTGGACCAAAATCCATCACCACCGTGCAAAGCATATCCTCTAGAGTGCGAATAGTACGCTTCGACTGTCCGTCCATCTCTGGATGATAAGCCGTACTCAAGCTCAAAGTAGTACCAAGGGCTCGCTGGAAACTACCCCAAAATCTCGAGGTGAACCTCGGATCTCTATCGCTGACAATGCTCAACGGAATCCCATGCAATCGCACAATCTCCCACACATACAATTGTGCCATCCTATCAAAGGTGTAATCGCGGTTATAGGAAAGAAAATGCACAGACTTTGACAATTGATCCACGACAACCCAAATAGCATCACAATTCCTGGAAGACATAGGCAAGTGGGTGACAAAGTCCATCGTCACATGCTCCCACTTCCATTCAGGAATCTCTAAGCTCTGAAGTAACCCTCCGGGTCGTCTAAACTCTGCCTTGACTTGTTGACACACAAGGCATCGGGATACGAACTGATAAACGCTGCGCTTCATCCCTTTCCACCAAAATCGAGTGCGAAGATCCATGTACATCTTTATGTTGCCTGGGTGTACAGAGAATCGACTGCGGTGAGCTTGCGATAAGATCTCATCCCTCAAAGTAAAATCCTCGGGTACCACAACTCGACCAGAAAGACACAACAGACCGTCTCCTTGCAGATGAAAACCAGAAGTATTATCACCCTCAGCCAGTCGGGCCAACTTCTGAGTCTTAAGATCAGAATGATGAGCTTCTCGGATTCGTCTGTATAGTGCTGGCTCTGCAAGCACAGAAGAGACATGAATCCCTTGTTGTTCTTTCTTATGACGGAACGTGAATCCCAAAGAACAACACTCCTCCACTGCCTTCGAAACAGAACTGGTACGAAGGGAACTCACATAAACCTTGCGACTAAGCGCATCAGCAACGGGATTTGAAGAACCTGGATGGTACTTGATCTCACAATCGTAATCATTCAATAGATCCATCCAACGATGCTGTCGCATGTTCAACTCAGCCTGATTGAACAGATACTTCAAACTCTTATGATCGGTGAAGATCTCGAATCGTTCTCCGTACAAATAGTGACGCCATATCTTAAGAGCAAAGACAATGGCTGCAAGCTCTAAATCGTGTACAGGATAGTTCTCCTCGTGATTCTTCAGCTGTCTGGAAGCATAAGAGATGACATGGCCATTCTGAGTCAACACACACCCTAAACCCTGGAGAGAAGCATCAGTGAAAATTACAAAACCACCTGATCCAGACGGTAAAGCTAGAACTGGAGCTATCGTCAGACGACGTCTCAACTCACGAAAACTGTCTTCACAAGAATCAGATCAAAAGAAAGAAATGTCTTTCTTCGTCAACTGAGTCAAAGGCTTAGCTATCTGAGAGAAATTCTCCACAAAACGACGATAGTATCCTGCTAAACCAAGGAAACTACGAATCTCAAAAGCTGTAGTCGGACGTGACCAATTCAAAATAGCTTCTGTCTTGCTAGGATCAACAAATACGCCCTCTTGAGAAATGACATGACCAAGGAACACAACTCGATCAATCCAGAAGTCACACTTACTCAGCTTCGCGTACAACTGTCTCTCCCTCAAGACCTGAAGTACAGTATAGAGATGGTAGGCATGCTCATCCATGCTGCGAGAGTACACCAAAATGTCATCGATGAACACCACCACGAATTTATCCAGAAAGTCGTGGAAAACTCTGTTCATCAGATCCATAAAAACAGCTGGAGCATTCGTCAAACCAAACGGCATCACTAGAAACTCATAGTGCCCATACCACGTACGAAATGCTGTCTTAGGAACATCCTCCTGTCGAACTCGCAACTGATGATACCCAGACCGAAGATCAATCTTCGAATAGACAGAAGTACCCTGCAACTGATCAAAGAGATCATCTATCCACGGAAGAGGATACTTATTCTTCACTGTCACTTGATTCAACTGACGGTAGTCAATACAACCATCCTTCTTCTTGACAAACAGTACTAGGGCTCCCCATGGCGAAACACTAGGTCGAATATAACCCTTATCAAGAAGATCTTGCAATTGCTTCTGCAGCTCTTTCATTTCTGACGGTGCCAATCGGTAAGGAGTTCTTGAAATTGGTGTAGTCCCTGGCACTAACTCAATGCCAAACTCCATCTCCCTTACTGGTGGCAAACCTGGAATCTCTTCCGGAAATACATCTGGAAAGTCTCGAACCATTGGTATCTCTTGGATATCTGGCTCTCCTAAGGATGCGTCAATGGCGTAGATAAGGTAGCCTTCCCCGCCAGACTCTAAAGCATGTCGGGCCTTAAGAGCTGAAACCACTGACATCGGGGGTCGCGCTCCCTCACTATAGAAATAACATGAATCGTCATCCTCTGGACGAAACTGGACAAACCTCTGATAGCAATCCACTATCGCTCGGTAGGTAGTCAATAGATCTATCCCAATGATACAATCGAAATCCTCCATCGCTAGAATCATTAGGTTAGCACTAAGCTGATGTCCCTCAAAATCCAAAACACAACCCACAACTAGACGCTTGGCTAAAACCTCACTCCCCATAGGAGTAGAAACCACTAATAATACGTCTAGAGGAATATATGGCAACTTATACTTCTTAGCAAAACGTGCTGAGACAAAAGAATGCGATGCACCGATATCAATTAAAACATATGCAGGAAAACCATATAAACTATAGATACCTACAATCATCCGATCGCTGTCAGCCTCTGCCTGCTCCTGGTTAAGAGCAAAGACCTGACACTGGGTACGTGGCCTCAAAGAAGAATGACCCCGAGAAGGAGTCTGAGTAGGCTGTCTCTGATACTGCTGCGGCTGCTGGCGCTGCTGCGAATACTGCTGCTGGAAGGGTGGCTGCTGATACTGAGGTGGCTGAACAGATGCCTGAGAACCTCCGGAACCACTCGCTGCCCCAATCAGCATAGGACAATCTCTCTTCATGTGACCCTCCTGGCCACACTGGAAACATGCAGTGGCCGATCGACACTGAATACACCGGTTCGGTCTCTGTCCAAAATGATGCACTCCACCAGATCCAGAGGAAGAAGAAGAAGTACCTCCTGGCTTCTTGAAGGACTGTCCTCTCGGACCCAAAGGACTAGAGCTCGTTGGCCTGGAAGAAGAAGAGTAAAGTCCCCTGTTCCTCCGAATACTGTCATCGGCCTGGCGACAACGGTCCACCAAATCCTCGTAAGTCCCATCGCTACCCACAACAACCATACGATGAATATCAGGATTCAAACCCTAAAGGATATGATCAAACTTTGCCATAGAACTATCAGCAATATGAGGAAAAAATGGTAGCAGATCAAAGAACTTCTGCTGGTATTCCTCGATCGTCATCGTCCCCTGTCGCAAACTCAACAACTCGCTGGCTTTCGTCTGACGAAGAGCTGGAGGAAAATAAAATCTCTGATAAGCATTACGGAACTCAACCCAAGTAGCTGCACCTCTAGCTTCTATGAACGGTGCGGAAGTAGATCTCCACCACTTCCTCGCTCTGCCCTCAAGCATAAAGGCAAGAATCTCCATCCTATCCTCAGCCGTGCAACGGAACTCCTGGAAGCACTGCTCCATCCTCTCTATCCAATCATCCGCCTCTTCGGCTGTCTCACCACCCGTCAAAGGCTTCGGGCTAACTTCCTTAAACCTACGCATGCTGACTCGCCTGCGCTCCTCGGGCTGTCCCCGATGTCTACGATAATCTGGATTGCCCCAAAGACCGCCGTCTACGCTACCGTGACTCTCGTCGTAATCTGCCATCTGTTACATAAGAACAGATAATTACTTAATCCGCTTTAAGATATTCCTAGTGCAATGCGTCGCTCTGATACCAAAATGTAGTGACCCAACCCGGATCCACTAACTAATCAGAGTTATAGAAAAAGCGCACGCAATAAAAGCCTAAAGCTTAAAGAGCGGATAATTAAAATACAACAAATCCAATCGGCAGAATACAACCGACGTTATCGCAATTGTATAAATACTGTTATACAACCAAATCGAAGGTTCAGGGTATATAAATCCCTACCCTCTACAACCTTGCACTCTCCAAAGCTCAATCCTGCTGAGAGCCGCCTGGAGCGTCCAGCCTCAAACCAGCCCCGCCACAAGGTACACAATACCCAAACACAGGGGCGTGAGCTAGAATGCACAATATGAAGCAATAATATAAATACAAATATGCGCACAAAGATGATTTAAAACCCAAGTGAAAACACTTGCTCATGGTGCCGGGAATATACAGTACCGGCTAGAGAGATACTCCGCGGGGTACTCGTATACTCCATATCAGGGCTGAGCCAACCCCATCCTTACCCGAATCCAAAACAGGATAAAAGTCTCATATGGAAACTGTCATACCTGACTCGAGTCCAAAATGAGATCATCGTTCCCTATGGAGACTGTCAATGACTCACATCTCTCCGGATGCAGTCACACGTAAAATCATGTATGTGCTAAGGCGGTAAAACATGCTAAAATATGATAAAACATATAGCACATACTCATGCAACATATAAGAAAATATATCATGCCGGCGATCTCGGTCAGTACTTACGTACCTCTAACACTGCTGGTCAAACCTAGCTCTGCTGGTCTAGACTCCAAGCCTACTAGTCCAGTCTACTAGCTACTACAATGCAAATATCCATGCATCAATAATAAAGCTCTAAAAGCCTTAACTAAGCTATTGAATACTCTTAAATATTTTAAGGAAGCCAAATTATACCTTCGTCCGTCATCAGCCCGCTGGTGTAGAATCGCCTCAAAACTTAGGCACACCTCCGCTACGACGCCGGGATCGCTAGGCAACTTCCGGATTCCCAATAGGATGCCTAGAACTCCGTAGATCTAAGTAAAAAGGTTCGAAAACCAGAGGAAAGGAGGGGAAATCGGTGCACAGAATGAAAGCTTGGACCCCTTATTTATAGACGGCGATCGGAACCTCCGATCCCTGTTCGGAACGTCCGACATGATCGGAACCTCCGATCGCACCTTCGGAGCGTCCGATCGCTCAATATTACGTCAGCCATGACGTCACCTTGCTGACATAAGCGATGACGTGTGCCCTAGCCCAGAACGGAACGTCCGATCTTACCGACGGAGCGTCCGATCTCGATCGGAGCCTCCGATCCTGGCACGGAGCTTCAGATCCACTTCAGATCGTCCGAACTCCTCTTCGGACCATCCGATCCTGCTGAACCAATTCTACTAATTCGAGTGCTCTGAATCCATTTCTGAAGTCCGTTATTCCAATAGGAATTTACTTAATCATGTTTTTACTTAATCTAGACATGATCACGTGATTAATTACTCATTAATCACTAATTAGAAATGCGGGTTACTACATACCTGCAATCATCTGATCACTGTCAGCCTCTGCCTGCTCCTGGTTAAGCGCAAAGACCTGACCCTGGGCACGTGGCCTCAAAGAAGAATGACCCTGAAAAGGAGTCTGAGTAGACTGTCTCTGAGACTGCTGCGGCTGCTGGCACTGCTGCGAATACTGCTGCTGAAAAGGTGACTGATGGTACTGAGGTGGCTGAATAGATGCCTGAGAACCTCCGAAAACACTCACTGCCCCAATCAGCATAGGCCAATCTCTCTTCATGTGACCATCCTGACCACACTGGAAACATGCAGTGGTCGATCGACCACATTTCCTTGGAGGATTCCTGCGTCTGCACAGACTAAATCGGTTCGATCCCTGTCCACCAAAACGATGCACTCCGCCAGATCCAGAGGAAGAAGAAGAAGTACCTCCTGGCTTCTTGAAGGACTGCCCCCTAGGGCCCAAAGCACTAGCACTCGCTGACCTTGAAGAAGAAGAGTAAAGTTCCCTGTTCCTCCGAATTCTATCCTCGGCTTGGCGACAATGGTCCACCAAATCCTCGTAAGTCCCATCGCCGCCCACAGCAACCATCTGATGAATATCAGGGTTCAACCCTTGAAGGAAATGATCTAACTTCGCCATAGAACTATCAGCAACATGAGGACAAAAAGGTAGCAGATCAAAGAACTTGTATTACCCCGTACCCGAAATTGGTAATTAAGAGATTAATTATGTTAATTAAACCAATTTGGTATCAGACGGATCGGAAGCTCCGAAGGTGAGATCGGAAGCTCCGATCAGGATCGGAAGCTCTGATGCAGGATCGGAAGTTCCAATCGATATTACGTCATGCATGACGTGTGGCAGGATCGGAAGCTCCGATCGCCCTATTCGAAGTGAACAAGTGATATTTTGACACGTGGCAGATCAGGATCTTCGGAAACTCCGATGGCAGGATCGGACGTTTCGATCGAGGTTCGGACGTTCCGATCGAGGATCGTAAGTTCCGATCGTTGTCTATAAATAGAAGGCCGAGGCTTCATTTTCAATTGCCAATTCCGAGTATTTCCCTCTCCTTTCTAGTCTATTCGAGTTGTTCTAGCCTTCCTAGGCTTGACCCGACGGTCGGCGAGTCGTACGATAGTCATAGCGGAGTTGTGCCCAAGTTCTAGAGGCATCGACATCAAAGGGCTAACGACGGACGAAGGTATAGCTTTTGCTTCCTATAAATATTTAGGAGTATGCAATAGCTTAGTTAAGGCTTTTAGAGCGCTTTAATGATAGTAGTATCATTTGGAAGTGTAGAGTAGGCTATAGGCGTGGACCTAGAGTTGGTAGAGCTTGCACTGATTTGAGGTACGGAAGTACTGTTCGAGATATCCTGACTGAGTATGCATGTATTATGTGACTGCATGGTTTATATGTCATTGATTTATGCTGCATTCATTTGCATACTGAGCTATCTCCTTCGAAATGTCTGTTAGTAGGGTTTTTCCCTATCCTGTTAGTGGTTGGACTTCCATCGATTTGGGTCCGGCGTATCCACTGGTATTATGGTATGGGAGCCACCTCCTGAAGCGACGGCACAGCGTGCTACATACCAGGGCCTGGTCTATCTCTGTTATCTGATCCTTGACCTAGAGTTTATAGGGAGTTCACTTTGCATGCATGTATACTCATACTCTCGTACTGAGAGTTTTATGCTCACGTCTCGTACTCTGTGCTTTTGGACACCCTATTCCATGGGGCAGGTTTGCGATTGGACGAGGCGCGTGGATCCAAGAGGGGCTAGGCAGTGGTTGGCCAGCTGGAGCTTGGTCTAGGTTTTATTTCTGTTGTTTTGGGTTGATACAGCTATTCGATTTGGTTGTATAATATTTTGATAAATTACAGATTCCTTTCCTTGGGATTGTATTTGTTTATGGTTTCCGCAAGATTATTTCTGATATCTGTTTTATTAAGTTAAATGCATGCCTAAGTTCTGTTTAGTAGGTGATCCGGGTAAGGGTCACTACATTTATGGTATCAGAGCATGCAAAAGTATTCTTGGGATTTAGACTCTGCATAAGGTAATCATGAGGTATTTTTGTAGATGGCAAATCGTGATGACCAGAGTTCTCATGGCAGTATTGGTGGGCGTTGGGGTGATGCCGATCTGGAGCCTCGTCAAGAACGGTGTCATCGTCATCATGACGACGAGCGTTTCACTATGCGTCGATTCTTAGCTATGGGTCCTAAGCCCTTAGTTGGAGGTGAGTCTCCGGAGGATGCGGAGAACTGGTTAGATCGCATGGAGACGACTTTTTAGACTTTCCAATGTACCGAGGAGCAAAAGATGGAGACCCTGGGTTATCTTCCGGATGGACGTGCGCGCAGGTGGTGGAGGTTTACTTCTGCACCTTTTGTTGCGGCGAGAGGAGTGGCCACCTGGGCCGAGTTCCGCACAGCTTTCCAAAAGCGGTATTTTCCTCCTGCACTCCGTCAGTCGAAGGCAAGAGAGCTACTGAGTCTGCGACAGGGAGCCATGTCTATTGATGAGTATCAGCAGAGGTTCTTTGATCTGCTATCCTATTGCCCCGAGATTGCTGATAGCTCAGAGATGAAGTATAATCTGTTCCTTCATGGCCTTAACCCTGAGATCCATGACCGTGTGGTGGTTGGTGATGACATGTCCTATGAGGGTTTGGTGAGCCGTTGTCACCAGGCGGAGGACAGCATTCGGCAAAACAGGTTTTTCCCTCAGTCGAGGCCTGCTAGTTCTTTGGGTCCCCGTGCCCAAACTTTCAAGAAGTCTGGATCTACTTCTTCCTCTGGTTCTGGAGGTGTTGTCCGTTTCGGTAAGAAGGACAAGTGTAATCACTGTGGGAAGAACCATCAATCCGACAAGTGCCGTAGAGCTTTTGGAGCTTGTTTCCATTGTGGAGAGACTGGTCATATCCGGAAGGATTGTCCACTATCTGGGGGAGGCGATTCTGGTTCTGGTTCATGATCTGGTTCTCAGGCCACCGTACAGCACAGGTCGCAGGGACAGCCTGCTGGGAGTTCTCATTTGATGCCACGAGCTTCTGGCCAGGTATTTGCCTTGAGGCATGATCAGGCTGTGGAGGAGAATGAGAAAGTCATCGCAGGTACATTTCTTCTTTATGGTATACCTGCTCTTGTACTTATTGACACTAGTGCATCTCATTCCTTCATTTCTGCACGTTTTGTTAAGAGGCATAAGTTACCATGCATTGCACTAGACGTAGTGATGTCTGTTTCTACTCCGACGGGCCAATCTGCTTTGGCTACGCGTCTAGTGATGGGTTGCCCTTTAGAGTTCGAAGGGAAAATTCTGTTAGAGAATCTCATGGTCCTGACGATGGATGACTTTGATTGCATTCTGGGAATAGATATGTTGACTACCTATCGAGCTTCAGTGGACTGCTATCAGAGATTAGTACGCTTTCATCCGGAGGGGAGTGAGAGCTTGTTTTTCTATGGTGAGGGAGCGCGACCTCCGATGCCTTTGGTATCAGCTTTGAGAGCCTGTCGAGCTCTAGAGTCTGGCGGGGAAGGCTACCTTATCTATGCAATTGATTTGTCCGCTGAGAGCATTGGGATAGAGAGTATTCCGGTCGTAGATGAATTTCCAGATGTATTTCCTGATGAGATTCCGGGTTTTCCTCCTGTTAGGGAAGTCGAGTTTGGCATAGAGTTGATGTCGGGTACTTCACCTATTTCTCGAGCACCGTATCGTCTGGCTCCGTCAGAAATGCACGAGTTGAAGAATCAACTACATGATCTTTTGGACAAGGGATACATTCGTCCTAGTGTATCTCCTTGGGGATCTCCTGTTCTCTTTGTAAAGAAGAAGGATGGGTCGATGAGGCTATGCATTGACTATCGACAGCTGAATCGATTCACTGTGAAGAACAAGTATCTGTTGCCTCGTGTTGATGACTTGTTTGATCAGCTGCAGGGCACGTCAATTTACTCCAAGATTGATTTGAGATCTGAGTATCATCAGTTGAGAGTCCATGATCAGGACGTAGCCAAGACTGCATTCTGTACTCGCTATGGGCATTACGAGTTCCTAGTAATGCCATTTGGTTTCACTAATGCGCCGGCTATATTCATGAATTTGATGAACCGTGTCTTCAGGGAGTATTTGGACAAGTTTGTTGTGGTCTTCATTGACGACATCTTGGTGTATTCGCGTAATATGGAAGAACATGTTTCTCACTTGCGGTTGGTACTGCACACTTTTCGGGATGAGCAATTGTACGCCAAGCTGAGCAAGTGTGAGTTCTGGATGGATAGAGTGGTGTTTCTTGGCCATATCATATCCAGGGAAGGGATTTCTGTTGATCCAAGCAAGATTGAAGTGGTACTTAATTGGTCGCGTCCGACGACAGTTGCTGAGATCCGTAGTTTTCTGGGTCTAGCAGGGTATTATCATCGCTTCATTCTGAACTTCTCTCAACTAGCTCGACCTTTGACGCAGCTTACCCGCAAGGGCATGGATTTCGAGTGGTCCTCCGAGTGTGAGGAGAATTTCTGTGAGCTTCGACGGCGGTTGACTTCTGCGCCGGTGTTGGCATTACAGTCAGGATCTGGAGGGTATGTGGTATACATGGATGCTTCTCTTCTGGGGTTAGGTTGTGTCCTGACTCAGAATGGGCATGTGATCGCATACGCTTCTAGACTGCTGAAACTTCACGAGGACAACTATCCAGTCCATGATTTGGAGTTAGCAGCCATTGTGTTCGCTTTGAAGATCTGGCGTCATTATCTGTATGGCGAGAAATTTGAGATCTTCACCGACCATAAGAGTCTCAAGTATTTGTTCACTCAGGCGGAGTTGAACATGAGGCAGAGACGTTGGATGGACTTGCTTAAGGACTATGATTGCGAGATAAAGTAACATCCGGGAGCTGCTAATCTCACCGCTGATGCTTTGAGTCGCAAGGTGCGACTATCCGCACTTCAGACTTGTTCGATGTCTAGTGCGATCAGTGACTGTTGTACTTCAGGATATACCTTCAAGCATAAGAAAGGTATGCAGAGTATCCAGATGTTTGCGATATTATCTGAGCCAGCTTTGTATTCGCGGATTCGAGATGCCCAGATGTCTGATTCGAAAACCCAGCGTTTAGCTCATCTAGCTAACGAGGGTAGCTCGTCTGGATTTCATTATAAGTCAGATGGCTTTTTGTGTTTGTCTGGTAGGCTTGTGATTCCGCA
This sequence comes from Henckelia pumila, assembly GCF_033568475.1. Taxonomy (NCBI): domain Eukaryota; kingdom Viridiplantae; phylum Streptophyta; class Magnoliopsida; order Lamiales; family Gesneriaceae; genus Henckelia; species Henckelia pumila. Next base: position 110,706,156 of record NC_133122.1, read on the forward strand.
GGATGAAGAGTTGCGAGTGGAGATTTTGTCTCAGGCACATCGCACTAAGTTGAGTATTCATCCTAGGAGCAACAAGATGTACAAGGATCTACGTACTCGTTTCTGGTGGAAGGGTATTAAACGCAGTGTTTATCAGTTTGTTTCGAGATGTTTGGTGTGTCAACAGGTCAAAGCAGAGCACCGACGACCTGGAGGATTGCTTCACAGTCTGCCTATTCCTGAATGGAAATGGGAGTTTATCACAATGGACTTTGTGACCCATTTGCCGGTATCCCCGAGGAACTGTGATGCTATCTAGGTTGTGGTGGACCGACTCACCAAGTCAGCGCATTTCATTGCCTATAGTCGAGAGTACAATGTGGATCGTATGGCACGGTTGTACATTCAAAAGATCGTTCGACTTCATGGAGTACCTGTGAGCATTGTCAGCGATCGGGACCCCAGGTTTACTTCTAGGTTCTGGGGGAGTGTTCAGCGTGCGATGGGTACTACTCTCAGTTTGAGTACTGCCTATCATCCGGAGACTGATGGTCAGTCGGAGCGCACTATCCGTACTTTGGAGGATATGCTTAGAGCGTGCGTCATGGATTATGGTTCCGCCTGGCAGGATCATTTGTCGTTGATCGAGTTCGCGTACAACAACATCTATCATACTAGTATTGGGATGGCACATTTTGAGGCATTGTACGGGCGACATTGTCGTACTCCACTCTTCTGGGAAGAAGTGGGGGAGAGACAGGCTGAGGGACCGGAGTTTATCCAGCAGGCGATAGACATTGTTGATCAGATCAAGAAACGGATTAAGACTGCACAGGATCGTCAGGCCAGCTATGATAATATCAAGCGTAGGCCTTTGCAGTTCGATGTCGGGGAGAAAGTGTTTCTGAGAGTGTCACCTTTCCGCAAGATTCTCAGATTTGTCCTTAAGGGCAAGTTGTCTCCCAGGTTTATCGGTCCGTTTGAGATCTTGGAGAGCATTGGCGATTTGGCTTATCGACTAGCTTTACCACCGCATCTATCGAGTATTCACGACGTGTTCCACGTATCTCTGTTGCGACGGTATGTGGCAGATGAATCTCATATTCTGCAGCGGTCTGAGGTTCAGGTGAACAAGGATTTGACCTATGTTGAGAAACCTATTCGTATCCTGGATTATAAGGATAAGGTTTTACGGAACAAAGTTATTCCTCTGGTTTTAGTTCAGTGGCAGCGCCGAGGCACTGAGGAAGCTACTTGGGAGCTTGAGGATAGGATGCGTGAAGACCATCCTGAGTTGTTTTGATTTCATTCTTAAGTTGTATTCAGTTGCAAACTCTGTAAACGTTTGATTTGAATAAAAAATGTTTCTGATTTCTGTATTACATTCAGTACTTAAGATCTGATTTCGAGGACGAAATATCTTAAGTGGGGGAGAATGTAGTACCCCGTACCCGAAATTGGTAATTAAGAGATTAATTATGTTAATTAAACCAATTTGGTATCGGACGGATCGGAAGCTCCAAAGGTGAGATCGGAAGCTCCGATGCAGGATCGGAAGTTCCGATCGATATTACGTCATGCATGACGTGTGGCAGGATCGGAAGCTCCGATTAGGACCGGAAGCTCTGATCGCCCTATCCGAAGTCAACAAGTGATATTTTGACACGTGGCAGATCAGGATCTTCGGAAGCTCCGATGGCAGGATCGGATGTTCCGATCGAGGTTCGGACGTTCCGATCGAGGATCAGAAGTTATGATCGTTGTCTATAAATAGAGGGCCGAGGCGTCATTTCCAATTGCCAATTCCAAGTATTTCCCTCTCCTTTCTAGTCTATTCGAGTTGTTCTAGCCTTCCTAGGCTTGACCCGGCGGTCAGCGAGGCGTTTGATAGTCGTAGCGGAGTTGTGCCCAAGTTCTGGAGGCATCGACATCAAAGGGCTAACGATGGACAAAGGTATAGCTTTTGCTTCCTATAAATATTTAGGAGTATGCAATAGCTTAGTTAAGGCTTTTAGAGCGCTTTAATGATAGTAGTATCATTTGGCAGTGTAGAGCAGGCTATAGGCGTGGACCTAGAGTTGGTAGAGCTTGCACTGATTTGAGGTACGGAAGTACTGTTTGAGATATCCTGATTGAGTATGCATGTATTATGTGACTGCATGGTTTATATGTCATTGATTTATGCTGCATTCATTTGCATACTGAGCTATCTCCTTCGAGATGTCTATTAGTAGGGTTTTTCCCTATCCTGTTAGTGGTTGGACTTCCATCGATTTGGGTCCGGCATATCCACTGGTATTATGGTATGGGAGCCACCTCCTGAAGCGACGGCACAGCGTGCTACATACCAAGGCCCGGTCTGTCTCTGTTATCTGATCCTTGACCTCGAGTTTATAGGGAGTTCACTTTGCATGCATGTATACTCATACTCTCGTACTGAGCGTTTTATGCTCACGTCTCGTACTCTGTGTTTCTGGACACCTTATTCCATGGGGCAGGTTTGCGATTGGACGAGGCGGGTGGATCCAAGAGGGGCTAGGCAGTGGTTGGCCAGCTGGAGCTTCGTCTAGGTTTTATTTCTGTTGTTTTGGATTGATACAGCTATTCGATTTGGTTGTATAATATTTGGATAAATTACAGATTCCTTTCCTTGGGATTGTATTTGTTTATGGTTTCCGCAAGATTATTTCTGATATCTGTTTTATTAAGTTAAATGCATTCCTAAGTTCTGTTTAGTAGGTGATCCGGGTAAGGGTCACTACAGAACTTCTGCTGGTACTCCTCGATCGTCATCGTCCCCTGTCGCAAACTCAAAAACTCACTGTCTTTCGCCTGACGAAGAGCTGGAGGAAAATACAACCTCTGATAAGCAGTACGGAACTCAACCCACGTAGCTGCACCTCTAGCTGCTATGAACGGTGCAAAAGTAGATCTCCACCACTTCCTCGCTCTGCCCTCAAGCATAAAGGCAAGAATCTCCATCCTATCCTCATTCGTGCAACGGAACTCCTAGAAGCACTGCTCCATCCTCTCAAGCCAATCCTCTGCCTCTTTAGCTGCCGCACCACCCGTCAAAGGCTTTGGGCTAACCTCCTTGAATCTGCGCATGCTCACTCGCTTGTGCTCCTCAGGAAGTCCTTGACGACGTCTACGATCATTCGGATCGCCCCAACGACTGTCGCCTCCGCTATCGTGGATCTCATCGTAATCTGCCATCTGTTAAATAATAACAAATAATTACTTAATCCGCTTTACGATATTCCCAGTGCAATGCGTCGCTCTGATACCAAAAATGTAGTGACCCAACCCGGATCCACTACCAAATCAGAGTTACGTTAAAAGCGCACGCAATAAAAGCTTAAAGCGTAAAGTGCGGATAATTAAAATACAACAAATCCAATCGGCAGAATACAACCGACGATATCACAAGTGTATAAGTATTGTTATACAACCAAATAGAAGGTTTAGGGTAAATAAATCCCTACCCTCTACAACTTCACACTCTCCCAAGCTCAATCCTGCTGAGAGCCGCTTGGACCGTCTAGGCTCAAACCTGCCCCGCCACAAGGTACACAACGAATACCCAAACACAGGGGCGTGAGCTAGAACGCTCAATACGAAAACACTTGCTCATGGCACCGATAATATACAGTACCGGCTAGAGAGCGACTCCGCGGGGTACTCGTATACTCCATATCAGGGCTGAGCCAACCCCATCCTGACCCGAATCCAAAACACGATACAAGTCCCATATGGAAACTATCATACCTGACTCGAGTCCAAAATGAGATCATAGTTCCCTATGGAGACTGTCAATGACTCACATCTCTCTGAATGCAGTCACACTTAAAATCATGTATGTGCTAAGATGGTAAAACATGCTAAAACATGATAAAGCATATAGCACATACTCATGCAACATACATGAAAATATATCATGTTGGCTATCTCGGTCAGAGCTTACGTACCTCTAACACTGCTTGACAACCTAGCTCCACTGGCCTATACTCCAAGTCTACTAGTCCAGTCTACTTCTACTACAATGCAAATATCCATGAATGAACAATAAAGCTCTAAAATCCTTAAATAAGCTAAAGCGTACTCCTAAATATTTTTAGGATGCCAAAGCTATACCTGCGTCCGTCATTAGCCCTTTGCTGTCGATAGCCTCAAAACTAGGCCATAGCTCCGCAATGACGTCTAGATCACTAAGCCACTTACGGATTCCCCGTAGGATGCCTAGATCTCCCTAGATCTGAGTTAAAAGGCTTAGGAATTGAGAGAGAAGAGAGGAAATGAGCGAGTCACAAATGAACCTCGGCTCCTCTATTTATAGACGGCGTTCGGGCCGTCCGAACTCGGCTACGGGCCCTCCGAACTGGTTCGGATCCTCCGATCATGACTTCGGATCGTCCGAACACGATCGGACCGTCCGATCCTTACTTCGGGTCCTCCGAAGTCCCATCAGTGATGTCAGCCATGATGTCACATTGCTGACGTAATTGATGACGTAAGCCTTAACCCTGTTCGGGTCCTCCGATCCCACCGACGGAGCCTCCGATCCTCTTCGGATCCTCCGAACTCCTCTTCGGATCGTCCGAACTCCTCGGGCCTCCTATCCTGACTCCAATCACGTTCGGGTCCTCCGAACACCAGTTCGTAGCGTCCGAACCTCCCGAACCATGCCCACCATGTTCGAGTATCATTGATCTATTTCTGGAGTCCGTTAGTTCAACAGGGCATCCCTAATCATGTATTAAGAATATGATCATGTGATTAATTACTCATTAATCACTAATTCGAGATGCGGGTTACTACAGAGGTCATGTGATTGCCTATGCCTCTAGGCAATTGAAGACACATGAGGAGAACTATCTCGTACACGATTTATAGCTTGTAGACATTGTCTTTTCTCTTAATATATGGCGTCATTATTTGTTCGGTGAGAGGTTCGAGATCTTCACTGACCATAAGAGTTTGAAATATTTGTTCACTCAGACTGAGTTGAAAATGAGGTAGCGTGGTTGGATGGACTTATTGACGGACTATGATTGTGAGATAAAGTACCATCCAGGATCTTCTAATCCAGTTGTGGATGCTCTTAGCCGCAAAGTGTATGTGAGTTCGCTTCGTACCAGCTCGGTTGCGTGAGTGGTAGAGGAGTGTTTTTCCTTGGGATTCAATTTTTGGCACAATAAGGAACAGTAGGGAGTTCGCGTTTCTTCTGTACTTGCCAAACCAGCCTTGTATACGCGTATACGTGAGTCTCAATTCGTTGATCCAAAGACGCAAAAGTTAGCCCGATTGGCTCAGGATGGAAATACTTCTGGTTTCCATTTGCAGAATGATGGTCTGTTGTGTCTTTTCGGACGTGTGGTAGTTCCTAATGATTCCACACTATGAGAGGAGATTCTGTCACAGGCTCACCGTATTAGATTTTCTATACATCCAGATAGTATGAAAATGTACAAGGATCTATGTACTAGGTTTTGGTGGAAAGGAATGAAGCATAGTGTTTATCAGTTTGTGTCACGATGCCTTGTGTGTCAGCAGGTCAAGGCAGAATTTCAACGACCCGGTGGATTTCTTCAGAGTTTAGAGATTTCTAAGTGGAAGTGGGAGCATATGACGATGGATTTTGTCACCCACTTGCCGATGTATTCCAGGAATTGTGATGCTATCTGGGTTGTTGTTGATCGATTGTTGAAGTCTGCGCATTTCTTGCCTTACAATAGGGACTTTACTTTCGATCGGATGGCACATCTGTACGTGCAAGACGTTGTTCGTCTGCACGGGATTCCGTTGAGTATTGTCAGTGACCGAGATCCGAGGTTTACCTCTATGTTTTGGGGTAGCTTACAGTGAGCTCTTGGCATTACTTTGATTTTGAGTACAACTTATCACCTGGAGACTGACGGACAGAGTAAGAGGACTATTCGTACTCTCAAGGATATGCTTCGAGCGATAGTTATATATTTTGGACCAGCGTGGCATGACCATTTGGTGTTGGTGGAGTTTTATTATAATAATAGTTAACATTGCAGAATTGGCATGGCACCATTTGAGGCTTTGTATGGATGCCGATGTCGTACGCCTTTGTTTTGGGATGAAATTGGCAAACGTCAAGTCGAAGGTCCACAGATGATCCAAGAGATGACCGATGTAGTGGAATTGATCCGTAAAAGGATTAAGGCAGCTCAGGATCGATAGGATAGTTATGCTAACACTCACCGCAGACCGTTAGATTTTGAGATAGGGGAACATGTGTTCCTGCGAGTGTCACCTTTTCTGAAGGTGATGAGATTTGGACTCAAGGGTAAGTTATCGCCGAGATTTATTTGTCCTTTCGAGATTCTTGAGAAGGTTGGAGACGTGGATTATCGTCTGGCTTTGCCACCCGATCTTTCCAGCATTCATGATGTGTTTCACGTGTCTTTGCTGAGACAGTACGTGGCGGATGAGTCGCACATTTTGCATCTGACTGAGGTGCAATTGGATCAGGATTTGTCCTACGTGGAGAGACCTCTCAGGATTCTTGACAGGAAGGACAAGGTGATTCGCAACAAGAGCATACCTCTAGTGATGGTGCAGTGGCAGCGTAGGGGAACTGAAGAAGCAACTTGGGAGCTAGAGAGCTGGATGCGAGCTGAGCATCCAGAGTTGTTTTGATGTTTCGTACTTTACTTTGTAAGAAATATTTGTACTTTGTAATGTTCAGTTGTAATAAAGGACATTTGTTTGACATTCAATGCTTTCCTCTAGACTTAAATTTCGAGGACGAAATTTCATAAGTGGGGGAGAATGTATTGTAGTAACCCGTATCCAGAATTGACGATTAATGAGTAATTAATCGTGTAATCATGTTTAGATTAAGTAAAACATGATTAAGTAAATTCCAAATGAATTAACGGATTCCAGAAATGGATTCAGGATACTCGAAATTGGTCGGGAAGGTTCCGAGGGTTCGGATGGATTGGAGGATCCGAACCAAAGATCGGAGGATCCGAACAGGTTCGGAGGATCCGAACTCGGATCGGAGGCTCTGTCGGTGAGATCGGACGTTCTGATCGGGACCAGGGCATGTGTCATCGCTGACGTCAGCAAAGTGACGTAATGGCTGACGTAATATTGGGCGATCGGACGCTCCGAAGATGGGATGGGAGGTTCCGATCATGTTCGAACGTTCCGCCGGGTTCTGAGGCTCCGAACTCCATCTATAAATAGGGGGCCGAGATTTCATTTTTAAGTGCACATTTTCCTCTCTTCTCTCTGATTCCTAAGCCTTCTAACTCAGATCTAGGGAGTTCTAGGCATCCTATTGGGAATCCGGAAGTGGAATAGCGATCCCGACGTCGAGGCGAAGATGTGCCTAAGTTTTGAGGAAATTGTCATCAGCGGGCTGACGACGGACGCAGGTATATCTATGGTATCCTTAAATTATTTAGGAGTATGCAATAGCTTATTTAAGGCTTTTAGAGCTTAAATATCGATGCATGGGTATTTGCATTGTAGAGCTGATATAGGCTTGGAACCTAGAGTGGAACTGCTAAGAACTGCCTGTAGTAAGGTACGTAAGTACAGACTGAGATAGCCAATGGGTTTTGCATGCTTATATGTTGCATTTGTGTGTGTCATATTATTATGAAGCATGTGCATATCATATTGTGCCTGTCCATCTTGTGAGATGAGCCATGTAGGGCCACTCAGCCCTGTCTGGATGGGTGATGTCTAGTGCCTAGTGACTGACGGGTCATGGGTAGTTAGCATCTAGGGACAAAGTCCACGTCCTATAGTAATGAGCAGTGTCGACAGGGTTTGCTCCCCGGGTTGTACCACTCATGTCCTAGTCGCCATTACTGAGCAGTTATATACAGTTATCCCAAATATGGATACCCTATCATTTGCATGCATCATATTTGTATGTTTTACCCAGTTCTTTCGTATTGAGCTTAGAGCTCACGTCCAGTCTTTTCTATGTATCTGGACACCCCATTCGACGGGGCAGGTGTAGGTGCAGGATTGAGCACCAGGAGCTTGGAGTAGCCAGTGACCAGTGAAGACAACAGGATCAATTGTAGGTTTTGCCTTTAGGCTATTTATTCGATTTGGTTTTATAAATCGAATTGGTTTAACCGGTTGTATTCTGCCTATCTGTTTTTATTTAAGTCTTCCGCAGCGATTTATTTAATGCATGTTTAATTATGCTCTCAACTCTGATTAGGTAGTGGATCCGGGTAGGGTCGCTACATTTATTTGTATTAGAGCATATGCATGCAAGAGACTTGGGATATAGTAAAGAGACTTTGGGTTATCCTTATAAGATTGATTAGACCTTGAAAGAGGTGATGATGCGGCAATTAGTTTGCCCAGAGACTATCGTCATCGACAGGATTTCTAAAGATTTGGCTTATGAGATTCCAGCAAGTGCGGACAGGAGTGATGGATCGTGTCCAAGTTTTCAAGACTTTTACTCATGTGGATCCTAGTTTTGGATCGAGTACCGGATGCCAGAGGCAGTGGCAGAGCATTGGATGGGACGCACTTGATGCTTGCATCTGTATCGTCCATACCATGATGACACTACTCTGAAGATTCTCCACTAGTAGTTGGAGAGATTGCCAGATAGACCTTCACTAGGAAATGCCTCGAGTGCCTAAGGCATGACAGGTTTCGAGCGTAAGGTCTTTAACCTCATGCAGTACATGGTTTTGCCGGTATGCTGGTATCGATGCATTCGGTAGGCACACGGGAAACTTCATGTTTAGAAGCATGATTTGGTTACAAGAAGAACGCTGATGGTAGATCGTGAGCAGAAGGGGTCGATTGACATGCACTGACACAGAGCATAGCTGGTTAGCTATCACGAGCCATTTCTCCGGAGTTCTTCGTAGGAGGACATGTAGAGAGACTTGGTCGGGAGTACGCTTGTATCGATGCGTGTGTCGATTAGAAGCTTCATGCTCAAAAAATGAAGACTAGTACGATGATTTAAATATTGTATTGATGTAGTTGTAAACAGTATTTCAGTTGTAATGAATCATCATACTTTGGTTGTATCATTTCAAGTTCGATTGTACATTTCATTGTATTTTGAATACTGTATGTATTACATGGGATTGTAATTGAGAAATTGTACATAAATGGAAGCAATGATACATGTTTTATTTATCCAGCAATTCGTGAATGATTGCAAATGATTTTGCTAGGATTGGCATTGTTTTAGTTGATTAGTGTTCAACTATTGCAGCTCATGGGATTTGAGTGGGCCGACTGTGACTGTTTGATTTGTGGTTAGTCTAGGCGTTTTCCTAGGATTGACCTAGTTAGTCAGTGGACTATGCTAGTGCCAGCGATGAGTGGACTCATCTAGAGGCATTAAGAGTATTGTTCGGTTTAGAACATTTGGGCTTTGTTCTAGGTTGTTTCTTGGAACAGTAGGCTGTCTGACCTTTGTTAGGTTGAGGCTTGTGATGATGGGTTTTCATCGGGATACCAGGTTCAGTATATGCCGAGAGTTGTGGACTATGACCATGACTAGATGTGATGGGGCACGACCCTATGCCAGCTTTACCTAGGAGCTTTCGTGCTTCAGGATTGGCATTGGGAAGGCTGTTTAGTCTAGGGATTTGGTGACAGTCACGACGAGGTATGACCTTGGATTATATATAAGGTTTGATATCGATGGTTTGATATCGTCTGGTGTGCCAGAGATATAGTTTGAGTGTTCTGCTATGGGAACCAGTCTTGGAGGTATTTTCTTGACAAGTGTATACTCTGAGCAGATAGGTTTTGACCTATGGGTTACTACTAGACGTGTGGATCTAGTAGGTGGACGGAATTCTACCAGCGATGACTAGGGGTTGTCATCAGAGTTGTGGTTAGAATTTCCTTGTGATAGGAATTATCCAAGATATTGGATGGGATGTTGTTACGAGACTTAGACTCGAATGTGAGGACTACTCCATGATGAATGACTTCATCTGCGAGGGATTATATCAGACGCTAAGGATTGTATAAGACTAATTGAGGCATGAGGGAAGCATGGCCTATAACCGTGAAACCTTGGTGGTTGTCCAGGTGGGTTAACATGGTAAGCTACCTTAGTCTTAAATTGTTGCACAATCTTAGCGAGGGATATGATCAGGAGAGTGTTCGAAGATTGTGGAAATCTTTGGGATTCTTTAGTTATTCTTCTTGGATGGTGTTCATTCTGAATGAAATGAGGTAAGGATAGTGAGTCCAATGGTTGCGCTAAGTACTGTCTGATTTTCAGAGATTGAGCGTAAGATTTTTCATGGGATGGAAATGGGCTTAGTTCATGTTGATGTTTGCCTTGGGTGAACAAGACAACAATTAGTAGTGCTAAGGTGGCACGGGATCTGTGCTAGTAACTACTAGTGGTTATTGGATAAATCTGTCAGAGTTAGGATGATTACGTTCAGAATACGAAGCAGCGGTAAGTAGTGCTAAAAAGGCGCTGGACTTGTGCCAAGTAAACTACTTATGTACAATGATCTGACACCGTTTGGAAATGGTTCCTTGTTGCAGCTGAGTCATGGTTATTGACCGAGCCATGTAGGTTGGATGATCAGTCGTGGTCTGATCTGATAAGTGCGAGCTTAAGTAGATCGACGAATTCGATTGGTTGAGCCAATCAGGGTTGATCAGGATGTAGCGATTAAGAAACACTTGGGATAGTATTTTGTCGAGTAATGCTTATGGGATGAGTACTGAATACAATCTCAGAGAAATCGGAGATTTGAGTTATTTAGTCTCAATGATCACCAGAGATTAATCTTTTAGGATTGCTGTAATCGGGAATGATTGCAAGTGGACTTGTATGATCAAGTTAGGTGCTAACTTGACAGTGGAGACAAGCAAGGGAGTTGGTAGTTTCCAGTATAGTGCATTCTTGTTAAGAAGGAAGCTGATATTGATCCAATCAATTGCTTAATGATAGCAATAGGTCAGGAAAGGATCATGTTGTTGTTTCATGTGAGAGTTTTCCATTGAACAACAATAGTGAAGATTGTTGACCGGACATTTTGGTTAAGTGAGGGCATCTATGTGTACCATTGTGGTTGGATCCGACGAGTAGTTGGAAATGCTAATGGACATTAGCAAGGAAACATTAGTTGCCTAATCTTGTGGTATGACATTAGCTGTGATCTAATTCTCGAGATCCAGCAGGATGTGTCACTAATCTTCCAGCGAGTGATGTGCGATATGTGACTGAGATAGTCAATGATCGACTTAGTAGCCAACGAAGTTTGCCTATGGGGTCGAAGATTTCGCAAGATCGTGACGGATCAATTTGTTCTTTCGAGTCAGTGAGTCACATCTATGCAGACTGTTTGTCAAAGATATTGCGTTGTAGCAATAAACGACAATCAGACACGCATTGTGTGGCAATTTACTTTGAGCACAAGTATTTCCCAGGATTGATTAGGGAATCGACGAGTTAGATCGTTCAGTGCTGAGACTGATGCGTTCGGCAAGGGAGCGATTTGACTATTGAGAATCCGTTGGAATTTAGTTCCAGGATCAGTATGTTCAACCTTGGGAGATTGGTATGAGCTGATGGTATTGTCAGAGACTCTGAGTTGAGTTATACCAGGTGCAATGACTGTCGAGTTTCGAGACGGAATAGGAAGCGTTTCCATATGTCTGTGCACTGTGGAATGTTCCAGTCGAGCATATTGGTGGGATCTTGCCTTAGTCTTGATGAGCGTACAGTGATTGCGAGAATGTTTAACTAACCAGAGGATGTCTAACGATTGAGATTCATGGGTGAATAACCTATGATCGAGATGATGTAGATCATCAGAGGCATAATGACTTCTGTTGCAAAGTATGTGCGATTTCGCAGGCCAATGGCTAGGAGATGACGTAGCGTCATGAATTGCAAGTAATGATAGTTATCATCAGGGCACATTGTTGAGGTTAGACTAAGAAACGTGGACAGCAGAATGTACTAGACATGATGGTTTAAGTTCCCAGTATTCCTTGGGAAGCCGGTTGTGCTTCAGGGAGAGTGGGGAGGGTAACCAGTCTAGGGAACATTGTGAGCAGTTACGTTGGAGTATAGACTTGAGTCAAATGGATTATCTTAAAGCAAGATTCATGTCAGAATGTGTCAGCACAATGTTGGGGATTAGTGTTTTCCTAAATAGAGGTGTTGAGCACCTTCAGGAACCATTAGATGGTTAGCTTTGATTAGTGATTCGACGAATGTCGTAAACCAGTCAGTTCATGACTTGGTCTTCGTCAGTATAAAAATTACTTTGGGGCGATGATATTGATCAAGCGGGTATTGTATCCTTCGTGGTCAGGAAGATCATGGTCCGAGTGAAAGATGTATCAGTGTTACGATACGCTAGCGCTAAGGAAGTTCGATTGTCGACCAGTAGCGCAGTAACTTTCAGCTGGGAAAATGTTAATGCGGTTCAGCATTAATGAAGCTTGCAGAGAATTCGACGGGAGTCTGAGCGTGTCGGAGGATATTTCGACCAGACACTCGAGCAAGGGTTTCTTGTACGTTCTCGAGGTTTTATCCTAGATTTCGAGGACGAAATATTTTAAGGGGGGGATAATGTAGTAACCCGTATCCAGAATTGACGATTAATGAGTAATTAATCATGTAATCATGTTTAGATTAAGTAAAAAATGATTAAGGAAATTCCAAATGAGTTAACGCCTAACGGAGTCCAGAAATGGATTCAGGATACTCGAAATTGGTCGGGAAGGTTCCGAGGGTTCGGATGGATCGGAGGATCTGAACGGGTTTGGAGGATCCGAACTCGGATCGGAGGCTCCGATCGAGATCGGAAGCTGCGTCGGTGAGATCGGACGTTCCGATCGGGACCAGGGCACGTGTCATCGTTGATGTCAGCAAAGTGACATCATGGCTAACGTAATATTGGGCGATCGGATGCTCCGAAGATGGGATCGGAGGTTCCGATCGTGTTCGAACGTTCCGAAATGGGTTCGGAGGCTCCGAACTCCGTCTATAAATATGGGGCAGAGATTTCATTTTTAAGTGCACCTTTTCCTCTCTTCTCTCTGATTCCTAAGCCTTCTAACTCAGATCTAGGGAGTTCTAGGCATCCTATTGGAAATCCAGAAGTGGCATAGAGATCCCGACGTCGAGGCGAAGATGTGCCTAAGTTTTGAGGCAATTGTCATCAGCGGGCTGACGACGGACTCAGGTATAGCTATGGTCTCCTTAAATTATTTAGGAGTATGCAATAGCTTAGTTAAGGCTTTTAGAGCTTAAATATTGATGCATGGGTATTTGCAGTGTAGAGCTGATATAGGCTTGGAACCTAGAGTGGGACTTCTAGGAACTGCCCGTAGTAAGTTACGTAAGTACAGACTGAGATAGCCAGCGGGTTTTGCATGCTTATTTGTTGCATTTGTGTGTTTCATATTATTATGCAGCATGTGCATATCATATTGTGTCTGTCCATCTTCTGAGATGAGCCATGTAGGGCCGCTCAGCCCTGTCTGGATGGGTGATGTCTAGTGCCTAGTGACTGACGGGTCATGGGTAGTTAGCATCTGGGGACACAGTCCACGTCCTATAGGAATAAGCAGTGTCGACAGGGTTTGCTCCCCGGGTTGTACCACTCATGTCCTAGGCGCCATTACTGAGAAGTTATATACAGTTATCCCAGATATGGATACCCTATCTTTTGCATGAATCATATTTGTATGTTTTACCCAGTGCTTTCGTATTGAGCTTAGAGCTCACGTCCAGTCTTTTCTGTGTATCTGGACACCCCATTCGACGGGGCAGGTGTAGGTGCAGGATTGAGCACCAGGAGTTTGGAGTAGCCAGTGACCAGTGAAGACAGCAGGATCAGTTATAGGTTTTGCCTTTAGGCTATTTATTCGATTTGGTTGTATAAATCGAATTGGTTTAACCGGTTGTATTCTGCCGGTCTGTTTTTATTTAAGTCTTCCGCAGCGATTTATTTAATGCATGTTTAATTATGCTCTCAACTCTTATTAGGTAGCGGATCCGGGTAGGGTCACTACATGTAGTGACCCGCAAACCAATTAAGTGATTAAGGGATTAATTAACAAAAAGTAAGAAAATTGGGCCAGTGCAGATCGGACGCTTCGAGGTGGAGTTCGGACGCTCCGATCGTGATCGGACGCTCCGTCGGCAGCATCGGACGGTCCGATCAAAGCTAGAGCTTATGTCATCATCTACGTCAGCAAGGTGACGTCATTTCTTACGTTTTGATGGGACTTCGAATGCTCCGAAGTCAGGATCAGACGGTCCGAACGTGTTCGGAGGCTCCGATTGGGGAACGAACGGTCCGAAATCCGTCTATAAATAGAGGAGCCGAGAAACATTTTTGAGCGCACCAAACTCCTCTCTTCTCTCTTTTTCTTAGCCTTACAGCTTAGATCTAGGAAATTCTAGACTTGCTTTTGGGATTCCAGAAGTGGCATAACGATCCAGGAATCGTAGCAGAGCTGTGGCCTAGTTTTGAGGCAAGCGGCAGCAAAGTGCTGATGACGGACGCAGGTATAGATTTGTCTTCCTAAAAATATTTAGGAGTATGGAATTGTAGTGACCCTTACCTAGATCACCTACTAAATAGAACTTAGGCATGCAATTAACATAAACAAACAGTTAACCAGAAATAAGCTGCGGAAACAATATTCAAAATACAATCCCAAAGAAAGGAATCTGCAAATACCTAAATAGTTATACAATCCCAAAGAAAGGAACCAGCAGGCCATCCACCGCCTAGGCACTCTTGGATCCACCCGTCTCATCCAATCGCAAACGTGTCCCATGGAATAGGGTGTTCAGAAACACAGAGTACGAGACGTGAGCATAAAACGCTCAGCACGAGAGTATGAGTATACATGCATGCAAGTGTACCGTCTACTGACTAAAGATCAAGAATTGGATAACAAAGACAGACCGGGCCCTGATATGTAGCACGCTTTGTCGTCGCTTCAAGAGGTGGCTCACATACTGAAAACCAGTGGATACTCCGAACCCAAATCGATGGAAGTCCATCCACCAACAGGATAGGGTAAAACCCTACTACCAGACATCTCAAAAAGAGATAGCTCAATATGCAAATGTATGCAGCATATAATCATGTCAGAAAAATCATGCAGTCACATAATACATGCATACTCAGTCAGGATATTTCGAATAGTACTTTCGTACCTCAAATACTAGGCAAACTCTACCAGCTGTAAGTCCACGCCTATAATCCAAACTACACTGCCAAATGATACTAATATCATTATAGTGCTCTAAAAGCCTTAACTAAAATATTGCATACTCCTAAATATTTTTAGGAAGTAAAAGCTATAGTTTCGTCCGTCGTCAGCCCGTTGTTGTCGCTTGCCTCAAAACTAGGCCACAGCTCCCCTACAACACCTGGACCTCTATGCCACTTCCAAATTCCCAACGGGACGCCTAGAATGCCCTAGATCTAAGCTGGAAGACCAAGGAATCGAGAGAAGAGAGGTGAATGGTGTGCCTGGAAATGAATCTCGGCACCTCTATTTATAGACAACGAACGGAACGTCCGTTCCTCCATCGTTGCGTCCGTTTGCCATTGTTGCGTCCGTTTGATCCGAACGTCACATCAAGTGCGTAAGCACTGATGCATTCTAGCTGGCACGAATGTTGCGTCCGTTCCTAGAATGTTGCATCCGTTCTGCCTGACCCTCCGGACCATATCTGATCATTCTGGGTCCATTTTTGGGCTCCGCAAATCCAATTGAAATTCCCTTAATCATGTTAATTGGATTAATTAAAATTTACTCACTAATCTGGGTACGGGCTACTACATTCTCCCCCACTTAAGATATTTCATCCTCGAAATCAGATCTTAAGTACTGAATGTAAAACAAGATGCAGAAACATGCTTTTATTCAAATGCAAAATTCACAAAGTTTACAACTGAATACAACTCGAAAAGGAAATCAAAATAACTCAGGATGTTCTGTACGCATCCTGCTTTCGAGCTCCCAAGTGGCATCTTCAGTGCCTCGATGATGCCACTGAACTAAAACAAGAGGAATGACTTTATTCCGCAAGACCTTATCCTTATGATTCAGGATACGAATAGGTCTCTCAACATAGGTCAAATCCACATCCACCTGAACTTTAGACGGTTGTATAATGTGAGACTGATCTGCCACATACCGTCGCAACAGAGATACATGGAACACGTCGTGAATACTTGACAGATACGGTGGCAAAGCTAGCTGATAAGCCAAATCGCCAATGCTCTCCAAGATCTCAAACGGACCGATAAATCTTGGAGATAACTTTCCATTGAGACCAAATCTGAGAATCCTGCGGAAAGGTGACACTCTCAGAAACACTTTCTCCCCAACATCAAACTGCAAAGGCATACCCTTAGTATTAGCATAGCTGGTCTGACGATCCTGTGCAGTCTTAATCCGTTTTTTTATATGATCAAAAACAT
Source organism: Henckelia pumila (assembly GCF_033568475.1). NCBI lineage: Eukaryota > Viridiplantae > Streptophyta > Magnoliopsida > Lamiales > Gesneriaceae > Henckelia > Henckelia pumila. The sequence continues at coordinate 110,722,610 of NC_133122.1, forward strand.
TTGCTGTCTGCTGGACTAACTCCGGTCCCTCAGCTTGTCTCTCCCCCACTTCTTTCCAGAAGAGTGGAGTACGAAAACGTCGCCCTTAAAATGCCTCAAAAGGTGCCATCCAAATGATACTATGATAGTTGTTGTTGTACGCGAACTCAATCAATGGCAAATGATCTTGCCAGGCTAAACCAAAATCCATAGTGCAAGCTCGAATCATATCCTCCAAAGTACAGATAGTACGCTCTGACTGTCCATCTGTCTCCGGATGATAGGCAGTACTCAAACTGAGAGTAGTGTCCATCGCACGCTGAACACTCCCCCAGAATCTGGAAGTAAACCTGGGGTCTTGATCGCTGACAATGCTCATAGGCACTCCATTAAGTCGAACGATCTCCTGAATGTACAACCGAGCCATATGATCCACAGAGTACTCTCTGCTATAGACAATGAAATGTGCTGACTTGGTGAGTCGGTCCACCACAACCTAGATAGCATCACAATTAATTCCTCGAGGATACCGGCAAATGGGTCACAAAATCTAACGGGATAAGCTCCCATTTCCACTCAGGAATAGGCAGACTGTGAAGCAAAACTCCAGGTCGTCGGTGTTCTGCTTTGACCTGCTGAAAAACCAAGCATTTCGAAACATACTGATACACGCTGCGTTCCATTCCCTTCCACTAAAACCGAGTACGTAGATTCTTGTACATCTTGTTGCTCCCCGGATGAATACTCAACTTAGTGCGATGTGCCTGAGACAAGATCTCTTCTCGCAATTCTTCATCCTCTGGAATTACAAGCCTACCAGATAAACACAGAGAACCATCTGTCTGATACTGAAATCCAGGCGTGCTACCCTCGTTAGCTAGACGAGCCAAATGCTGGGTCTTCGAATCGGACATATGAGCATCTCGAATCCGCGAATACAAAGCTGGCTCAGATAGTATCGCAAACATCTGGATAATCTGCATAACCTTCTTGTGCTTGAAGGTATAACCTGAAGAACAACAATCCTCGATCGCACTAGACATCGAACAAGTCTGCAGTGCGGATAGTCACACCTTGCGACTCAAGGCATTAGCGGTGAGATTAGCAGCTCTCGGATGGTACTTAATCTCGCAATCATAGTCCTTAAGCAAGTCCATCCAACGTCTCTGCCTCATGTTCAACTCCGCCTGAGTGAACAAATACTTGAGACTCTTGTGGTCGGTGAAGATCTCAAATTTCTCGCCATACAGATAATGACGCCAGATCATCAAAACGAACACAATAGCTGCCAACTACAAATCATGAACTGGGTAATTGTCTTCGTGCAACTTCAACTGTCTAGAAGCGTATGCGATCACATGCCCATTCTGAGTCAGAACACAACCTAACCCCTGAAGAGAAGCATCTGTGTACACCACATACCCTCCAGATCCTGACTGTAATGCCAATACTGGCACAGAAGTCAACCGCCATCGAAGCTCACAAAAATTCTCTTTGCACTCCGAGGATCGAAATCAACACCCTTGCGGGTAAGCTGCGTCAATGGTCGAGCTTGTTGTGAGAAGTTCAGAATGAAGCAACGATAATATCCTCCTAGACCCAGAAAATTACGGATCTCGGCAACCGTCGTCGGACGTGGCCAATTAAGCATAGCCTCGATCTTGCTGGGATCAACAGAAATCCCCTACCTGGATATAATATGGCCAAGAAAGACCACTCGATCCATCCAGAATTCACACTTACTCAGTTTGGCGTACAACTGCTCATCCCAAAGAGTCTGCAGTACCAACCGCAAGTGAGAAACATGCTCGTCTGCATCACGCAAATACACCAAAATGTTGTTAATGAAAACCACAACAAACTTATCCAGAAACTCCCTAAAAACGCGGTTCATCAGATCCATAAATATAGCCGGCGCATTAGTCAAACCAAAAGGCATCACTAGAAACTCGTAATGCCCATAGCGAGTACGGAATGCAGTCTTGGCTATGTGCTGGTCTCGGACTCTCATCTGATGATACCCAGATCTCAAGTCAATCTTGGATTAAACCGAAGTACCCTGCAACTGATCAAACATATCATCAATACGAGGCAAAGAATACTTGTTTTTCACAGTAACTCGGTTCAGTTGCCGCAATACTACAAAAAATCAAAAAGACTACGGTGGAAAAACGTAGTTAATTAGGGGTGTAAACCGATGTTAAAAGCCATGTAGTTAAAAGTGTTGACATAGACTACGGTTTTAAACCGTAGTCTTTTGCGACAAAAGACTACAGTTTTAAACTGTAGTCTATGACCACACTTTTAACTATATGTATTTTAACATCGGTTTTACACCCCCAATTAACTACGTTTTTCCACCCTTGTCTTTTATCAAATATAAAATAAAAAATTAATATACAATTATTAAATATTATAAAGTACACAAAATTCAAAAATAAAATTTATTATAAAATATTTTTGTATTACAATGACTGAAAATCAAAATATTAAAATTTGAATCCCTATGTTTTATGGGAGTGGGCGGTTAGCATCTTTCAAAGACGAAGAGAGCACCTCTGGAACCATTTCCAAGTCTGAACTTATAATCAATGTATGTGATTTGCATCTTCACTTCACTCTCCCCAACATATTTGAATTTTCATCCTCCAACTTTGAGTTCCGGTGGATCGAGCATAACTTGAATCTATTCACGATCCAAGACTGTCAGTTTTTCTGTTTTATCAACCAAATTTATAGTCAGACAAAATTTTGATGGAGTTCAACAAATATGTTCAATTCAGACTATTCCAGCCAATTCACATACTTACAAGTCCTATATATACATGAAAATGACTCAGAGCTCTGATACATTTGAAATTACTTCAAGTCAAGTATATGACAGAAAAAGTATTTTTCCTAGGCCACAAAATCGAATCATAATTCAAGCTTTTGCTTAATTTTTTAGGCTTAAAACTACATAACAATAAATGATGAAAAGAAAATTCAGAATCCAATATTCCATTTTGGAAAAAAGTATTTTTCATCGTTATAACTTCCACAAACCACACCTCATTCTTTATACCGATTAAGTAACCTATCTCCACAGTTCATGATGCATGCACATTCAAAACCCACAAAAAACTAATTTAACAGCTTGATTCTAAAAAATGACATTTTTCCTAAAGAAATCAGAATGATGCAACTGATATGTTCAATTAACATAAAAAAGAAGTTCGTTAGAGTTAGACAAAACTCCTGAGAGATCCACCTGATTTTTTATGCTTTTTCATAACTAGGCCAAGTGACAAAATTTACAGCAAATTTTTAGCATATCTTAGCTTTCCATAATCTGCTTCAAGTAATGTAAACTGTAAATGACTAGCTAGTTGACTCGCACTAGAAAATTAAGCAACTCAAATTCTTTGATGATTCATGCCCTGCCCCTGCCAACTTTTGTTACAAATTAAAAACTTAAACTCTCTAGAAAGAGAAGGTCAAAAGAGACTGGAACATGGATGAGGGCAAGAAGCAAAGAGAATAAACTATCCACAAAGTTACCAAACAACACAACCATTTTATAATATATAAGTCTCAAAAGAGCTATCTAACAAGAAGAAATTTTACAAGATAAGCAGGATATTCTTAAAACAAAAGTGCACATCAAATATATATTATGTGGTTAATCTAAAAAGATTTAGGTTAATTGCAAAATATAATGTTACCTCCTGTGTTTTGTAAACTTCAACATCTCAAAAGACCTACAAAAGTTAGAAACAAAAATTTAGTTGCAAATATTAGAATTTAATAAGTAAACATTAACATACTCTTACGAAGTGTAATGTTTTTTTAAAAAAATCCATCTCAAAGGATCTGCACAATTTAAAAAAAAAACCTTATAATTAAAATAACTAAACAAAATTGAAGTATATATATATACATACATACATATATATATATATATATAAATATTGTAATTTTTTTTTCTAAAATCCATCTCAAAGGACCTGCACAATTTTTTTTAAAAAAACCTTAGTTACTATTCTAAGAGTTGGATTCTCGGTGGGAAACTGGGAATATGTCTCTGAAAAAGGAATTTGGTTTCATTATTCTGTAAGAATGCTATTTAATGGGGGAAGTGACTTTTTGTCAATTAAAATCTAGTAGGAACGGAAAATGAGAATTAATGTACAAATATTGAACAGTAATGAGAATTAATCTACCTTCAAAAGCAACCAAAATATCCCAACTATATCACAAAATCTTCTTATTTTGAACCGAAAAAAATTTAAAAAGCCAGACTCCTCCTTTTCTCTTTGCTTGAACAACTACTGTTAAAAAAACGTGCGAACAGGGGAGAAGAAATTTTAAAAACAAAACATTATGATACCTTGTGCAAACAAAAGGTAGCTCCTCCAGCGGTAACTCTTACATCACTTTGAATTTCATGCGAGAAAACCCGTAAAAAGTCAAGTGATCACCGACTTTAAGATAATTTATATTACATCTGATTCGTGTCCAAACCACATATAATGTTTGCAAAATGATGATCTATTTAAAGCCAAAGTAAGCAAGTTCTGAAGACATGCTCTATCTTTCATCTTTCTTAAGCTAAATTCAAGCACAAAAACTACCTCAAGTCAAGATCAAGCCAACAAATCACAAGCATAAGCTCAATGCACATTCAAAGATAACAAGCTAAACCAAATATCATTATCACGTCACCTTTGCTTCTCGAGGAAAGCCTGGATCAAAAGTTTTAAGGCAAGCATATACCCGGGAAGCCGGGCTTTGTGCTCCCATAGGAAAAACAGATAGATGGAATTTCATAGAAATTCTAGGAAGTTGAAAACAGTTGTGTATGGAAGTGCCATCTATTTTGAAACGTCCTGAAATAAAGAACAATAAAAAAATTTTGTGAATGAGATGCATAAAAAGATTATTGAGTTTATAATCGAGCAAAAAATACCTGACATTCATTCAGCATGAATTTCCCAAAATAAATAATTTTTTTCCCCAATTTCAAAAAAGATAAAAAAACAATACAAAAAAAACAAAGAAATTAAAAACCTAGATCGTGGAAAAGGTATAATTGGGATCTGAGCTCTCGACAACAAGCAATATCTGAAACAAAAACCTTACCTTTAAATTGAAATTGAGGATAATATGTCTTCCTCTCTACTTTCTACTCTCTCTTCCTTCAGACGATGGGAGGTCCTAACAAGATTTGAGACAAACAAATATAGATGAAATCATTAACAGCTCTAAGTTTTTAAAAAAATAGTAATTAATAATTCATAGGCTAAATTTTAGAAAACAAGGATGAACAGCTGCATATACACAAACAAACTAACTTATTTTACTTAACAATAAAGACGAAAACAAAGAATCCAAACCATTGTCGCGAATTTAGTCGACAATCAAGCTTTGGGTCGAGAATCCACAATATTTTGGTACTAAATTGAAGCCACAAACGATATCTTACCTTTTTCTAGATTCAATCGGCAGACTTCCGGCATCTAAGGCGGCGAATCGATATCTTGGAGAGGTGGCTAGGGCTAGGGGAGAGAAAGGGTATCGATCGTGGGAAAGGGGGTGGGAAGGAGAGAGAAACGATTCCTTACAGTTAAGTATCTATGTATATATGTATGTATCTATTATATATCTCATGGTCTACGGTTTTTTAAACCGTAGTCTATTTAATAAAAATAACGCTCATAGACTACGGTACAAAAAAACATAGTCTATTTTAAAAAAAAAAATGCTCATAGACTACGGTACAAAAAAACCGATTATATTTATAAAAAAAACACGCTCATAGACTACGGTACAAAAAAAAACCGTAGTCTATTTATAAAAAAGCACGCTCATAGACTACGGTTTATAAAAACCGTAGTTGTTGACCACAAACAACAACGGTTTTTACAAAACCGTAGTCTTAAATTTTAAAAAAACGCTCATTAATATAGATTTCTGTAAAAACCGTAGTTAAATGTAAAACGACTACGGTTTTATACAAAACCGTTGTCTTTTTATTGTAGTGTATTACCAAAATTCTTGTAGTACCGATAGTCAATGCACAACCGCATAGACCTATCCTTCTTCTTCACAAAAAGAACAAGAGCTCCCCAAGGAGATACACTAGGACGAATGTCTCCTTTGTCCAAAAGATCTTGTAACTGATTCTTCAACTCTCGCATCTCTGACGGAGCTAGACGATACGGTGCTCGAGAAATAGGTGAAGTACCCGGCATCAACTCTATGCCAAACTCAACTTCTCTAGTAGTCGGAAAACCCGGAATCTCATCAGGAAATACATCTAAGAATTCATCCACAACCAGAATACTCTCTATCCCAACGCTCTCAGCGGACAAATCAACTGCATAGATGAGGTAACCTTCCCCGTCATACTCTAGAGCTCGACAGGCTCTCAAAACTGATACCAATGGCATCGGGGGTCGCTCTCCCTCACCATAAAAAACCAGCTATCACTCCCATTCGGATGAAAGCGTACTAATCTATGATAGCAGTCCACTGAAGCTCGATAGGTAGTCAACATGTCTATCCCCAGAATACAATCTAAGTCATCCATAGAAAGAACCATGAGATTTCCTATCAGAATGTTCCCTTTGAACTCTAAAGGGCAACCCATCACTGGACGCTTAGCCAAGAAGATTGGCCCGTCGGAGTAGAAACAGAAACTACTACGTCTAGTGCAATGCATGGTAACTTATGCCTCTTAACAAAACGTGCAGAAATGAAGTAATGAGATGCACTAGTGTCAATAAGTATAAGAGCAGGTATACATCATAACAGAAATGCACCTGCGATGACCTTCTCATTCTCCTCCACTGCCTGATCGTGTCTCAAGGCAAACAATTGGCTAGAAGCCCGCGGCTTCAAGTGAGAACTCTCAGCAAACTGTCCCTGCGACCTCTGCTGAATGGTATCCTGAGAACCCGATCCTGAACCAGAACCAGAACCGCCTCCCGGAGCTAATGGACAATCCCTCTGGAGGTGACCAACCTCTCCACAATGGAAACATGCTCCAGAAGCTCTACGACATTTGTCTGATGGATGGTTCTTCCCACAATGGTCTCACTTCTCCTTCTTCCCAAAATGAACATGTAACGTCCCATTTTTATCTTAATTGATGTTATTTGAGATAATTAGTGATTTCAAAATTTGAGAGCCGACTTTTTATTGATCAGGGACTATTTTGCAATTTTTGGATTTTTCAGGGACTATAACGCAAAATTGATATTTGTTAGATATTTATAAGGTGGAATTGACTTTGAGAACACTCTTCTTCTTCCTCTTGCACGTTTCCTCCATGTTAGGCGACCCAAATCTTCTCCAAGCTTTTGTGATTTCATTTCTAGCTCAATCCGTCCGATAGAATTGATTTCTGACTTGATATCTGCGATCACAGTGACGAGTGCTCCGTTTGGAAGTAAGTTTATCTTAATTCTGAGAAGTTTGAATTTATTGATGTTGTCAGAATTTGTTTATATTCGGAGAAGATGATTATGAGTTAGCAGTGATCGTATATCTAAGACGGTTCGAAGATCTAACGACGATCGGAATTGTTATGATTTTCTTGTCATTTTCAAAAATGATGATTTTGAGATGTGTTGATTTTGTGTTGGGTTTTTTGTTTGAGGGTTGGAATGAGTATGTTGAGTTGTTGTCTGGCTGTCGGTATTTCTGGATTGGTCAGTTTATAGCCGTCAGTTTGAGTTTTGGATATCGTTTCGATATTTTGATCGTATTGAGTTTTGATTGAGTTTTGATATCGATTTTGATCCGTGACTTCTTCTGATAGATTTATTGGGAGTCCTTGAAGTTGCTAGAGTTGCAGCTTTTGGCAAGTTTGGAAGAGTTGAGCCGGTATAGTATCGATGTCTTTCTATATCGATTAATGAACTTGATTGGATAGTTTTTTGAATTTAGAATTGTTGTTTTAAGATTGAAGTTTTGGAACGACAAAGAAGAGGTATAAGACGACTTCGAATTAGAATAGGACGATTAACTCAAATCAGGATTGATTCGAGTGTCCTAAAAGAAATCACATACTGCATTTTTTGATTGCTTATTTGATTATATGATTGAATTTATATTGAGTGCATGAGATTACATATGAATTCATATTGAGCCTTGATTTATTCAATTTGAATTAGAAGATCTAGGGATTGTAGTTGAGTGGCTTGGTAGGCGATTTACTACCTTGTCGAGTAGCTCACTATAATGCTCTTGAGTCTAGAGGATTAAAGCATGCCATGTCCACCTCGAGAGGGGAGTCGGTGTGATTGTGGATGTTTTAGCCACGGGATCCCAAACCGAAAAAAGAAAGAATAGAAGAAATTCATTGATTGTCTGAGTCTGATAATCCAGAAGTTTAAAGACATGCATATCATTTTAAATACAGTACTTGATTGGATTATTTGATTATATGGGAAACCAGTTCTTATATGACTTGATATGTTTATTTGATTGCATGTCTGTCTCTTTTACTGGGAATATTATTCTCACCGGACTATTCGGCTGTTGTCTTTGTTGGTATGTGTACTTGGCAACAGGTGGGGCAGGAACGAATCAGAGACAACATGGCTAGAGGATTGAGAGAATAGAGTGAGGCTTGGATGTTAGGAGTCACTTTGTAATTGAACTCCTTTTTGTATTGAATAAGTCCGAACTAGATGGACCTTATTATGCATGCTTTATTTTGTGAAGGTTTGTATAACTCATTACATTTATGTTGTATCTTGTTGAATGGGATTTTGATGTTGTTATTGTGGATTGAATGGAATTGTAATTGGAGAAGAAAAACCAGAATTTTTCTGGGCAGAGGGTCTCGCTCGATCGGCGAATTCTTGCGGATCGAGCGAGCACCTTTATTAGCGAGGCAGAGTATGTGAATTTTTATGCTCGCTCGATCGGTAAGATTTTACCGATCGAGCGAGGGGTCCTGATTCTTGGACAGAGAACTGGAATCTTTGGCCCGCTCGATCGGTAAGATTTTACCGATCAAGCGAGCACCACCTTTTAAAAAAAAATTGAATTCTTTAATCTTATTCTTTTAATTGAGTTTATTAATTTAATTACCCTGAGATTGCATGATTAGAATCTAGGCCTCACATTAAGTGGTATCAGAGCGATAAGTTCCTGGATTTTGTTCTAGAAGTGAGCGGGGTAGACCGAGTCCGCTTGACCTTGATTTCTCGCATGTGATTGATTAATTCTATGATTACAGAATATGCGAGCATGCTTTATGGATTTAAAATTTATTTGAATTACGTGACTTGGGGATTCAAATTGTTAAAGCATGATTTGATTGAGATATGAACTGTATTCATGCATTGATCTGAGTTCCATCTATCGTATTGGTAAGACGACTAGAGGTTTCTTAACACTGAAATGGTGAGATGTGAATTGAATTATCCGTGTTCTAACCCCTGTCAATTTAGATGGGTACTCGAAGAAGGCTAGACATGAATACTCGATCGATTGTTCCTACTATAGAAACTACTCCGGTTATGACTCCTCCGATGGTACAGATGGATGAAACGATCACGCCTATGGAAGCCTTACTGAAAATATTCAAATCCTTAAGGCCACCGTATTTGAATGGGAAAGAGAATCCGGTAGATTGTGAGAGTTGGTTTGATGATATAGATCAGCTCTTTGATTCGCTCGACTACTCTGACGACCGCAGGGTTAGATTGGTTATTCATCAACTGCAGGGAGTGGCAAAAAGTTGGTGGATGACAACCAAGAAAGCCAAAGAGAACAGAGGTACGGAAATCAATTGGGCACTTTTTAAATCTGAATTCTATAAAAGATTTTTCCCAGTTTCCTATCGAAAGGACAAAGGTGCCAAGTTTGCAAATTTGAAGCAAGGAAATATGAGTATCGAGGACTATGTTGCGAAATTTGACAGTTTACTGAGGTTCGCCCCGCATATTGCCGACAATGAGGAGGCAAAAGCAGACCAGTTCATTAACGGTTTGCGCCATGACATATTTATTCTGGTGAATACTGGGAGGCCAGATAACTTTTCAGATGTGATGGATCAGGCCAAGGGGGCAGAAGCGGGAATGTTAAGGAAGAGGGAGAATCAGTACCAGCCTCAACAGCAACAGCAGAGGCAGTATCAAAATCAGCATCAGATGAATGAGGGTGGTAACAGTGGTGGTGGCAAGAAGAACTATTTCCGTCCCAAAGGAAAGCAGTTCAAGAAGTCTGGAAGCAGTTCTTCGAGCTCGAGTGGTTCGAGATAGTTCAGTTCTGGTCAGGGTTCAGGATCTTCTGTAGCTTTATGTAGCAAGTGTGGAGGACGACACTCCAGCGACCAGTGTAGGGGAATCTTTGGGAACTACTACATCTTCCAGCAGACGGGACATTATGCCAGACAGTGTCCTCAGAAGGGTTCTGACCAGACTCAGAGTGGAAATACCTCTCGACAATCATCTCAGCCTCAGAGGCAACCGACTGCAGTTCACTCAGTCCAACCTCAACAGCAGAATCGTCAGGGAGGTAATCAAAGTTCGAATCAATCTTCCCGACCTCAGGCTAGAGTGTTTGCTCTGAACGAATATGAGGCTCAAGCTGCACCAAATGATGTGATTATAGGTAACTGTAAGATTTTTGGTTATCCTGCATTTATTCTGATAGATACAGGTTCTTCTCACTCTTTATTATCTGAGAAATTTGTGTCGATGCATGCCTTGAATTTTGAGCCTTTGCTTGCTGTAGTTTCTGTTACTTCACCTTTGGGTGGAGGAATTGTTTTGAAGAATTTCGTTAGAAATTGTGGTTTGAGTTTTGAAGGAAATTTGATCGAGTTCGACTGTATTGTACTTGGGTTGTCTGACTTTGACTGCATAGTTGGCATAGATGTTTTGACTAAGTACAGGGCTAAAGTAGATTATTTTCAGAAGATAGTACGTTTCAGACCAGAGATGGCAGATGAATGGAGATTCTTTGGTAAGGGTTCTCGTTCTAAAATTCCTTTGATATCTGTCTTATCCATGACTAGATTATTACAGAGAGGAGCCGAAGGATTTCTTGTTTATGCAATCGATATTCTGAAGTTTAGCCCTGAGCTGAGCGATATACCAGTGGTTAGGGAATTTCCTGATGTGTTTGCCGATGAGATTCCGGGATTACCACCTATTCGTGAGATTGAATTTGGCATCGAACTGACGTCAGGTACTCAACCAATTTTGAAAGCTCTGTACCGAATGGCTCCGATCGAATTGAAGGAATTGAAGGAGCAGTTGGAAGATTTGATTGCCAAGGGATACATTTGACCCAGTGTATCGCCTTGGGGTGCTCCTGTCCTGTTTGTTAGAAAGAAAGATGGCTCTATGCGTCTCTGCATTGAATACCGCCAACTGAACCAGGCGACAGTTAAGAACAGGTATCCTTTACCGCGTATAGATGATCTTTTTGATCAATTGCAGGGTTCGTGTATCTATTCGAAGATAGATTTGAGGTCAGGGTATCACCAGCTGAGAGTTTGTGAGAGTTTATTCATCTGATGCGAGTTCTTAATTCTGTTCTTGAATTCGTAATTATCTTCTTATGAGTTGATATCGATGATTTCGAGGACGAAATCTTTTCTTAGAGGTGGAGAATTGTAACGCCCCGTTTTTATCTTAATTGATGTTATTTGAGATAATTAGTGATTTCAGAATTCGAGAGCCGACTTTTTATTGATCAAGGACTATTTTGCAATTTTTTGATTTTTCAGGGACTATAACACAAAATTGAGATTTGTTAGATATTTATAAGGTGGAATTAACTTTGAGAACACTCTTCTTCTTCCTCTTGCACGTTTCCTCCATGTTAGGCGACCCAAAGCTTCTCCAAGCTTTTGTGATTTCATTTCTAGCTCAATCCGTCCGATAGAATTGATTTCTGACTTGATATCTGCGATCACAGTGACGAGTGCTCCGTTTGGAAGTAAGTTTATCTTAATTCTGAGAAGTTTGAATTTATTGATGTTGTCAGAATTTGTTTATATTCGGAGAGGATGATTATGAGTTAGCAGTGATCGTATATCTAAGACGGTTCGAAGATCTAACGACGATCGGAATTGTTATGATTTTCTTGTCATTTTTGAAAATGATGATTTTGATATGTGTTGATTTTGTGTTGGGTTTGATGTTTAAGGGTTGGAATGAGTATGTTGAGTTGTTGTCTGGCTTTCGGTATTTTCGTATTGGTCAATTTATAGCCGTTATGTCGTCAGTTTGAGTTTTGGATATCGTTTCGATATTTTGATCATATTGAGTTTTGATTGAGTTTTGATATCGATTTTGATCCGTGACTTCTTCTGATAGATTGATTGGGAGTCCTTGAAGTTGCTAGAGTTGCAGCTTTTGGCAAGTTTGGAAGAGTTGAGCCGGTATAGTATCGATGTCTTTCTATATCGATTGATGAACTTGATTAGATAGTTTTTTGAATTGAGAATTGTTGTTTTCAGATTGAAGTTTTGGAATGTAAAAGAAGAGGTATAAGACGACTTCGAATTAGAATAGGACGATTAACTCAAAATCAGGATTGATTCGAGTGTCCTAGAAGAAATCACATACTGCATGTTTTGATTGCTTATTTGATTATATGATTGAATTTATATTGAGTGCATGAGATTACATATGCATTCATATTGAGCCTTGATTTATTCAATTTGAATTAGATGATCTAGGGATTGTAGTTGAGTGGCTTGGTAGGCGATTTACTACCTTGTCGAGTAGCTCACTATAATGCTCTTGAGTCTAGAGGATTAAAGCATGCCATGTCCACCTCAAGAGGGGAGTCGGTGTGATTGTGGATGTTTTAGCCTCGGGATCCCAAACCAAAGAAAGAAAGAAAGAATAGAAGAAATTATATGCATGTCTATAAAACATCTGGATTATCAGACTCAGATAATCAAATGGAATTTTTCTTTCTTTCTTTCTTCGGTTTGGGATCCCGAGGTTAAAATATCCAACAATCACACCGACTACCCTCTCGAGGTGGACGAGGCATATTTTAATCCTCTAGACTCCGGAGCATTATAGAGAGTTATTTCCGCACATGTAGTAATTTGCCTACAAGGCCACTCAACTATAATCACCAGATCGTCTAATTCAAAACGAATAATCATTCGGCTCAATATGAATGCATATGTCATCTCATGCATTCAATCATAAATTCAATAACCAATTCAAATAAGCATTCAATCATGATTTCAATTAAGCATTCAATCATGATTTCAAATAAGCATTCATTCATGTAAGTAAGTGATTTCTTTGGAACACTCGAATCCAGTCTAATTCGAGTTAATCGTTCCATTCAAGTCTAAATCGTCTTTTACCTTATTCACTTCAAAGGTTGAAACAACTAGACCTTCTTAAAACATAAATGCGGAAATATATATTTTTTTTAAATAATAACAATACATATATGTATCATATTTAAAACCAACTACAGCTACACGTAGTAATTTAAATAAAAATAAGCAATTAAATAATTTAAAAGGGTTTCATGCATGAAACAAAATAGAAAGTATTCCATGTTTAAAAACTCAACATAATAAAATCAATGTATCTTAAAACATAATCTAAAAACTGCAACGATCACAGGGCCACTGTTCCGTGAGCTCATACGTCCTCACCACCGGTAGAAGCTACATAAAAATCATCTGTCTCACCTGCACCATATAAGCGTAGTGAGCCTAGGGGCTCAACATGTCTAAACTTGAATATCAAGGTTTAAAATAATGTATCACATAATCATACTAATACATATACATGATACATGAGCATGCATGTAAACATTTTTCATAACATAAATGCTGAATCATAAATCTTAAGCATAAACATCATCTTTCTTCATCATACATAACATAGTTGAGCATGGTATTTTTGAAACAGTCTATGGTCCTATCCGTAAGTGTGACGCTTATCTGTGCCGACTGATCAGTCTCTTGAACCAACGTACGTGGCGGTGATAAATCACCTCCTATGGTAGTAAACTACCGCATAAATCATATTTCATATGGTGGATAACCACCCTTATGTCACACTACTTCAATTTCCATCAAGAAAATATTTTATTGCTCAACTCATACATAATCATAATCATATCATATAAAATTTCATGAATGCAGCCATTTTTCTACTCCTCCCGACCCGGATCCACCCTAGAACCCATAACCCGAACCCCCCTTTTTCTACTCCTCTCGATGGCGGGAAGCAGCCATTCCATGGCTGCTGCCGCCCTGCTCCGGCCGCCCCTGGCCGGAGAACCACCGCCCAGATGTAGCCCACGTCTGGGCGGCCCTAAACCACCATGGCTCAGCCTGAGCCATGGTCAAAAACCAAGAAGCCGAAGGCCTCTTCCACCAAACCCTAACCTGCCACTAGCCTTGACCAAAACAAGCCCCAGCTCGCACCCAGCCCAAACCGACCTGAACCACCTGCTCCTGCTCAACCCTAAGGCACCCTAGGACACCCCTTGACCGAGCCATCAGCCTTGGACTGAACCATGCAAGGTAAAAATTTGAGTCATGGAAAGAAACACAAACACATGCATCAACATATTCATAAAATGCATACATTCGAAATATTCATATGAAATCTGAAATAACAAAAATATGCATGATTAATAGATTATATGGTGGCCAAATAAAAGTTTTAGACATGCCTTGATAATTATTGGACAAAGATTGATGCGTTTACGGGCTCCGGGACGACGAACGGACAAAAATCCTCAAGAGTTAAGCTTGATCGGCTATGGGGTTCTAGCTTTCTGTGTTCAACGATGGAAGGGATGAGGGAGAGGGGTTGTTGTCGATGAAAGGGGGATTGAGCGTGAGTTGTGGGAGGGATTGGGTAGAATTTAGGTATAAAATCTTTTAAATAAAATAGGTAGATAATATACTAGCAATTAGATAATATATCTAAACTTTAAATACACAACTTAACTTAATAAAAAACTTTAAATCTCGAAATATAATAATAAGGGATTTTTAAAAGTTAATAAATGTCATTAAAATGACTTATTTTGGCTAAAAATCAACCCTTAAATAAATATATAATTAAATACTAAATTTTCCTGACAAAATACCTTAAAATATTATTTTAAGGCTCATAAACTCATAAAATATTTTTGGCTAAGAATTTTGGTATATCATCCGTCCACGTTCCCGTCTACGCGATCAAAAAAAATAAATTCCTTAAAAATCTAGAATTTCCATAATTATGGGTTAAATGCTAAAATAAATTAAATCATGCATATAAATCACATAATATCACATAAATACATTTAACCCTTAATTAAAAATTAATTTATCCTAATTATGCATGCGGATTTACTTTTTAGAAATTCTGGGTGTTACAATTCTCCCCCCCTTAAATTGAATTTCGTCCTCGAAATTAAGGTACTTATCCGAATAACTCTGGGTAGCGAGTCCTCATGTCTGTCTCGGTCTCCCAAGTGGCTTCCTCCTCGGAGTGATTCAGCCACTGGACTTTGACCATCGATATGACCCGAGTCCTCAATCTCCGCTCCTCTCTGGCTAAAATCCGAATCGGCCTCTCCTCAAATGTTAGATCGGGTGACAACTTCAAGGGCTCGTAATCCAACACATGCGACGGATTAGATACGTATCTGTAGTGACCCTACCCGGATCCACTACCTAATCAGAGTTAAGAGAATAATTAAACATTCATTAAATAAATCACTGCGGTAGACTTAAATAAAAATAGACCGACAAAATACAACCGGTTAAATAAATTCGATTTATACAACCAAATCGAATAAATAGCCTAAAGGCAAAAACCTACAGCTAATCCTGCTGTCTTCACATGTCACTGGCTACTCCAAGCTCCTGGTGCTCAATCCTGCACCTACACCTGCCCCGTCGCATGGGGTGTCCAAATACACAGAAAAGACTGGACGTGAGCTCTAAGCTCAATATGAAAGCATTGGGTAAAACATACAAAATATGATGCATGCAAATGATAGGGTATCCATATCTGGGATAACTGTATATAACTGCTCAGTAAAGGCGACTAGGATATGAGTGGTACAACCCGGGGAGCAAACCTTGCGTACACTGCTCATTCCTACAGGACGTGGACTGTGTCCCCCGATGCTAGCCACCCATGACCCGTCAGTCACTGAGCACTAGACATCAACCATCCAGACAGGGCTAAGCGACCCTACATGGCTCATCTCACAAGATGGACAGGCACAATATGATATGCACATGCTGCATAATAAATGGCATACAAATTGCAAAATATATGCATGCAAAACCCGCTGGAAATCTCAGTCTGTACTTGCGTACCTTACTACAGGCAGTTCCTAGAAGTCCCACTCTAGGTTTCAAGCCTATATCAGCTCTACAATGCAAATACCCATGCATTAATAATTTAGCTCTAAAAGACTTAACTAAGCTATTGCATACTCCAAAATAATTTAAGGAGACCATAGTTATACCTGTGTCCGTCGTCAGCCCACTGATGGCGACTATCCCGCAACTAGGGGTACACCCCTGCTGCAGCTCCATAGACTCGAGCACTTCTACGCTACTATGTCAGACACTGTCTGACTATACTAAAATATATTTCCTACTCCAACTCTAAGATAAGAGTACCCAAAGCCCTAAAATAGAGCCACGAGGGCGAAGGAGAGGAATTCGGAATTGGCAAGAAATGAGGAGCTCGGACCCTATATTTATAGACGTCGATCGGAAGATCCGTTCTTGGATCGGACTTTCCGTTCCGGCAGATCGGAAGCTCTGTTCCCCGTTCGGACGCTCCGTTCGCCACGTGTCAATTCGGTCCACATGCAACCACACACCTGTCACCGACAGCCTATCGGAAGCTCCGATTGCTGATCGGATTTTCCGTTCTCCATGCTTCCGATGTGGTTCCGATTTGGTTCCGATGTCACCAAGATCGGAAGCTCTGATCCTAGATCGGTGGTTCCAATCCCACTCGAGTCTTGGGGTCCTCTAAGCCATTTTCGAGTGTCCTGGATCCATTTCTGAACTCCGTTAACCCTTCTGGAATTTTCTTAATCATGTTTTACTTAATCTAAACATGATTACATGATTAATATACTCATTAATCGCTAATTCTGGATACGGGTTACTACATTCTCCCCCCCCTTAAAAGATTTCGTCCTCGAAATCTAAGGTAATACCTCAAGAACGTACAAGAAACCCTTGTTCGAGTGTCTGGTCGAAATATCTTTCGACATACTCAGACTCCCGTCGAATTCTCTGCAAGCTCCATTAATGCTGAACCGCATTAACATTTTCCCAGCTGAAAATTACTGCGCTACTGGTCGACAATCGAACTTCCCTTGCGCTAGCATATCGTAACACTGATACATCTTTCCCTCGGACCACAATCTTCCTGACCACGAAGGATACAATACCCACTTGATCAATATTATCATCTCAAAGGAAATCTTATACTGACGAAGACCAAGTCATAACCTGACTAGTTTACGACAATCGTCGATTCACTAAGAAAACTAACCATCTAATGGTTCCAAAAGTTCTCGGTGCTTAACACTTCTAGTTAGGAAATACTTTTCCCAACACTGTGCCGACACAACAAAAACTCAAATTTCTCCCTAAGAGAATCTAGTTGTTCAAGTCTATACTTCAACGTAACTGCTCACAATCTTCCCTAGACTGGTTATCCTCCCCACTCTCCCTAAAGCACAACCGGCTTCCCAAGGAATACTGGGAACTTAAACCATCATGTCTAGTACATTCTGCTGTCCACGTTTCTTAGTATAACCTCAACACTATGCCCTGATGATAACTATCATCACTTGCAATTCATGACGCTACGTCATCTCCTAGCCATTGGCCTGCGAAGTCACGCATACATTGCAATGGAAGTCATTACACCTCTGATGATCTGCATCATCTCAACCATAGGTTATTCACCCATGAATCTCAATCGTTAGACCTCCTCCTAATAGTTATACATACTCACAATCACTGTGCGCTCATCAAGACTAAGGCAAGCTCCCACCAATATGCTCGATTGGGACATTCCACAGTGCACAGACATATGGAAACTCTTCCTATTCCGTCTCAAAACTCGACAGTCATTGTACCTGGTATAACTCAACTCAGAGTCTCTGATAATACCATCAGCTCATACCAATCTCCCAAGGTTGAACATACTGATCCTGGAACTAAATCCCAACGGATTATCAATAGTCAAATTGCTCCCTTGCCGAACGCATCAGTCTCAGCACTGAACGATCTAATTCGTCGATTCCCTAGTCAATCCTGGGAAATACTTGTGCTCGAAGTAACTTGCCACCCGACGCACATCCGAATATCGATTTTTGCTAACGCGCAATATTCTTGTCAAACAATCCGCACGGATATGGCTTGTTGACTGAAAAGAACAAAGTTTCTTCATCGCTATCTTGCGAAATCTTCAATTCCCACAACAATCTTGTTGGCTACTAAGTTGAAATTCTACTATCTCTGTCATTTCAGAGACATCGTTCATCACACGCTAGAAGGCTAGTGACATATTCTGCTAGATCTCAAGGATCAGATCCTAGCTAATGTCACACAGATCAGACAACTGATGTTTCCTTGCTAATGTCCATTGGCATTTACAACTACTCGTCGGATCCAAACACAATGGTATACATAAAGGCCCTCACTTAACCAAAATATCCGGTCAACAATCTTCACTATTGTTGTTCAATGGAAAACATCTCACATGAAACAACAACATGATCCTTTCCTGACCTATTGCTATCACTAAGCAATTGATTGGATCAATAGCAGTTTCCTTCTTAACAAGAATGCACTATACTGGAAACTACCAACTCCCTTGCTTGTCTCCACTGTCAAGTTAGCACCTAACTTGATCATACAAGTTCACTTGCAATCGTTCCCGATTACAGCAATCCCAGAAGATTCATCTCTGGCGATCATTGAGACTAAATAACTCAAATCTCCGATTTCTCTGAGATGATATTCAGTACTCATCCCATAAGCATTACTTGACAAAATACTATCCCAAGTATTTCTTATTTGCTACATCCTGATCAACCCTGATTGGCTCAACCAATCGAATTCGTCGATCTATTTAAGTTCGCACTTATCAGATCAAACCATATCACCACTGATCATCCAACCTACATGGCTCGGTCGATAACCTTGACTCAGCTGCCACAAAGAACCATTTCCAAACGGTGTCAGATCACGGTACATAAGTAGTTTTCTTGGCACAAGTCCCGCGCCTTTTCAGCACTACTAACCGCTGCTTCGTATTCTGAACTTAATCATTCTAACTCTGACAGAGTTACCCAATAACCACTAGTAGTCACTAGCATAGATCCCGTGCTATCTTAGCACTACTAATCGTTGTCTTGTTCACCCAAGGCAAACATCAAGATAGACTAAGCCCATTTCCATCCCATGGAAAATCCTACGCTCAATCTCTGAAAATATCAAACAGTACTTAGCGCAACCACTGGATTCACTATCCTTACCTCGTTCATTCAGAATGTACATCACGGCTCGTCAAGTCCAAGAAGAATAACTAAAGAATCTCCAAGATTCTTACAATCTTCGAACACTCTCCTGATTATATCCCTCGCTTAAGATTTGTGCAATAATTTAAGACCGAGGTAGCTTACCTCAATAACCCACCTGGACAACCACCAAGGTTTCACGGGCATAGGCCACGCTTCCCTCACATCTCAATTAATGTTTATACAATCCTTAACATACGGTATAATCTATCACAGATGAAGTCCATCAGCATGAAGTAATTCTCCTATTTGAGTCTAAGTCTTGAATCAGTATCTCATCCAGTATCTCGGATGACTTCTATCACAAGGAAATTCTAACCACCACTCTGATGACAACTCCTAGTCATCGCTGGTAGAAATCCGTCCACCTACTAGATCCACACGTCTAGCAGTAACCCAAAGGTTAAAACCTATCTGCTCAGAGTATACACTTGTTAAGAAAGTCCCTCCATGACTGGTTCCTACAGCAGAATATTCAAACTATATTCTTGGCACACCAGACGATATCGAACCATCGATATCAAACCTGTGATATCTAATTCAAGGTCATACCCTGTCGTGACTGTCACCAAATCCCTAGACTGAGTAGCCTTTCCACCGCCATCACCTGAAGCACAAAGGCTCCCAGGTAACCTCTGAATGACAAAGACTCCCAGAGTAATACTGGCATAGGGTCGCGCCCCATCACGTCTAGTCATGGTCATAGTCCACAACTCTCGGCATATAATGGTCCTGGCATCCTGATGACAATCCATCATCACAAGCCTCAACCTAACGAAGGTCAGATAGCCTACTGTTTCAAGAAACAACCTAGAACAAAGCCCAAATGTTCTAAACCGAACAATACCCTTATGCCCCTAGATGAGTCCACTCATCGCTGGCACTAACATAGTCCACTGACTAACTGGGTCAATCTTAGGAAATCACCTAGACTAACCACAAGTCAAACCGTCACAGTCGGCCCACTCAAATCCCATGAGCTACAGCAGTTGAACACTAATCAATTAAAACAATGCCAATCCTAGCAAAATCACTTGCAATCATCCACGAATTGCTGGATAAATGAAACATGTATCATTGCTTTCATTTATGTACAATTTCTCAATTACAATCCCATGTAATACATACAGTAAAAATACAATGAAATGTACAATCGAACTTGAAATGATACAACCATAGTATGATGATTCTTTACAACTGAAATACTGTTTACAACTACATCAATATAGTATTTAAATCATCATAATAGTCTTCGTTTATTGAGCATGAAGCTTCTAATCGATACACGCATCGATACAAGCATACTCCCGACCAAGTCTCTCTACATGTCCTCCTACGAAGAACTCCAGAGAAATGGCTCGTGATAGCTAATCAGCTATGCTCTGCGTCAGTGCATGTCAGTCGACCCCTCTTGCTCACGATCCACCATCGGCATTCTTCTTGTATTCATATCATGCTTTTGAACATTAAGTTTCCCGTGTGCCTACCGAAAGTATCGATATCAGCATACCGGCAAAACCATGTTCTGCATGAGGTTAAAGACCTCACTCTCGAAACCTGTCATGATTTAGGCACTCGAGACATTCTTTGGTGAAGGTCTATCTGACAATCTCTCTATCTACGACTGGAGAATCTTCAGAGTAGTGTCATCATGGTATGGACTGTACAGATGCAAGCATCAAGTGCGTCCCATCCAATGCTCTGCCACTGCCTCTGACATCCGGTAATCGCTCCAAAGCTAGGATCCACATGAGTAGAAGTCTTGAAAACTCGAACACGATCCATCACTCCTGTCCGCACTTGCTAGAATCCCATAAGCCAAATCTTCAGAATTCCTGTCGATGATGATAGTCTCTGGGCAAACTAATTGCCGCATCATCACCTCTTCCAAGGTCTCATCAATCCTATAAGGATAACCCAAAGTTTCATTACTATATCCCAAGTCTCTTGCATACATATGCTCTGATACCAATAAATGTAGTGACCCTACCCGGATCCACTACCTAATCAGAGTTAAGAGCATAATTAAACATGCATTAAATAAATCGCTGCGGAAGACTTAAATAAAAACAGACCAGCAGAATACAACCGGTTAAATAAATTCGATTTATACAACCAAATCGAATAAATAGCCTAAAGGCAAAAACCTACATCTAATCCTGCTGTCTTCACGGGTCACTGGCTACTCCAAGCTCCTGGTGCTCAATCCTGCACCTACACCTGCCCCGTCGAATGGGGTGTCCAAATACACAGAAAAGACTGGACGTGAGCTCTAAGCTCAATACGAAAGCACTGGGTAAAACATACAAAATATGATGCATGCAAATGATAGGGTATCCATATCTGGGATAACTGTATATAACTGCTCAGTAAAGGCGACTAGGATATGAGTGGTACAACCCGGGGAGCAAACCCTGCGTACACTGCTCATTCCTACAGGACGTGGACTGTGTCCCCCGATGCTAGCCACCCATGACCCGTCAGTCACTGAGCACTAGACATCAACCGTCTAGACAGGGCTGAGCGACCCTACATGGCTCATCTTACAAGATGGACAGGCACAATATGATATGCACATGCTGCATAATAAATGACATAGAAAATGCAACATATAAGCATGCAAAACCCGCTGGCAATCTCAGTATGTACTTGCGTACCTTACTACAGGCAGTTCCTAGCAGTCCCACTCTAGGTTCCAAGCCTATATCAGCTCTACAATGCAAATACCCATGCATTAATAATTAAGCTCTAAAAGCCTTAACTAAGCTATTGCATACTCC
The DNA here is from genome assembly GCF_033568475.1 of Henckelia pumila. Lineage (NCBI taxonomy): Eukaryota > Viridiplantae > Streptophyta > Magnoliopsida > Lamiales > Gesneriaceae > Henckelia > Henckelia pumila. The sequence continues at coordinate 110,744,929 of NC_133122.1, forward strand.
TAAATAATTTAAGGAGACCATAGCTATACCTGCGTCCGTCGTCAGCCCACTGATGGAGACTATCCCGCAACTAGGGGTACACCCCTGCTGCAGCTCCACAGCCTCGAGCACTGCTCTGCTACATGAGCACTGCTCCGCTACTATGTCAGACACTATCTGACTATACTAAAATATATTTCCTACTCCAACTCTAAGATAAGAGTACCCAAAGCCCTAAAATAGAGCCACGAGGGCGAAGGAGAGGAATTCGGAATTGGCAAGAAAAGAGGAGCTCGGACCCTATATTTATAGATGTCGATCGGAAGCTCCATTCCTCGATCGGACGTTCCGTTCCGGCAGATCGGAAGCTCCGTTCCCCGATCGTATGCTTCGTTCTGCACGTGTCAATTCGGTCCACATGCAACCACACACCTGTCACCGACAGCCGATCAGAAGCTCCGATTGCTGATCGGATGTTCCGATCTCCATGCTTCCGATGTGGTTCCGATTTGGTTCCGATGTCACCAAGATCGGAAGCTCCGATCCTAGATCGGTGGTTCCGATCCCACTCGAGTCTTGGGGTCCTCTAAGCCATTTTCGAGTGTCCTGATCCATTTCTGAACTCCGTTAACCCTTCTGAAATTTTCTTAATCATGTTTTACTTAATCTAAACATGATTACATGATTAATATACTCATTAATCGCTAATTCTGGATACGGGTTACTAAAGTATCTCCGTAGCATGGATACATGGAAGACGTAGTGCACTGCCGCAAGCCCTGGTGGCAAAGCCAAACGGTAGGCCAACGTGCCAACTCTCTCCAAGATCTCAAAAGGCCCAATATACCTTGGATTCAGCTTACCTCTTAGACCAAATCTCATCACCCCTTTCATAGGTGATATCTTCGGAAACACATGATCTCCAACAGCAAATTCAAGATCTCGTCGTCGAGTATCAGCATAACTCTTCTGACGACTCTGAGCAGTCCTCATACGATCCCAAATCTGAATCATAATGTCTGCAGTCTGCTGTACAATCTCGGGACCAAGTAGAATCCTCTCGCCAACCTCATCCCAATGCACGGGATATTTGCATCTCCTCCCGTAGAGAGCTGCATAAGGAGCCATACCTATAGATGTCTGAAAGCTGTTGTTATAGGAAACTCCACCAACGGCAATCTAGTCTCCCAAGAGCCCTGAAAGTCGATGACACAAGCTCTCAATAGATCCTCGAGAACCTGGATCACTCTCTCAGACTGACCATCTGTCTGGGGATGGAACGCTGTACTTAACAATAATCTAGTCCCCAATGATGTGTGCAAACTCTTTCAGAAAGCAGATGTAAATCTCGGATCTCTGTCTGATACTAACGACACTGGTATGCCATGCAATCTAAAAATCTCCTTGATATAAAGCTCTGCATACTGTGTCAACGAGTAAGTAGTCCTCACGGGCAAGAAATGAGCTGACTTGGTGAGTCTATCCACGATCACCCAAATAGCTGTACATCCTCTAGTACTCCTCGGAAGGCCAACTACAAAGTCCATCATGATGTTCTCCCACTTCCATAATAGAATGGGTAGAGGATTAAGCAACCCTGCTGGACGCTGGTGCTCTGCCTTCATCTGCTGGCAAGTCAAGCACTCAGATACAAATCGTGCGATATCACTCTTCATGCCGGGCCACCAATACAACGACTGCAAATCTTTATACATCTTCATACTTCCTGGATGAACAGAATACGGAGATGTGTGAGCCTGTGTCAGGATCTCAGTCATCAGCTGATCAATGTTCGGTATGCACATACGACCATGGTACTGAACAATACCATCACTGACAGTAAAAAAAAGATTGCCCTTTGCCTCATCCTTCTGCCTCAACCGCTTCAACTCCTCATCAGCAGGCTGTCCATCCCTGATACGATCTCGAAGATTCGACTGTACTACTAACATGCCAAACTCGGTGCGTGACCGCCCGAATAGTACTCCAAACCAAATCTCTGAATCTCCTCCTGAAGTGGCAACTGTACTGTCAAATAGGATACCACTGAAGTCTTCCGACTCAACGCATCAGCCACCACATTAGCCTTACCCGGATGGTAGCTAATGTCACAGTCGTAGTCCTTCACTAATTCCAACCATCGGCGCTGTCTCATGTTCAACTCCTTCTGAGTGAAAAAGTACTTGAGACTCTTGTGGTCTGTGAAAATCTTGCACTTCTCACCGTACAGATAGTGCCTCCAGATCTTCAAGGCAAAGACCACTGCATCAAGCTCCAAATCGTGCGTCGGATAGTTCTGCTCATGAATCTTCAACTGTCTCGATGCATAAGCAATGACTCTGTATTTCTGCATAAGCACGGCGCCTAAACCCAGTTTAGACGCATCAGTGAACACCACTAACTCCTCATGGGGCACTAGCATCGCCAACACTGGCGCAGAAGTGAGTGCTTCCTTAAGCTGATCGAAGCTCCTCTAGCAGTCTGAACTCCATATAAACTTCGCATTTTTCTTGGTCAAGGAAGTCAAGGGTACTACAATAGAAGATAAAACCCTAGATGAACTTCCGGTAGTAGCCTGCTAAACCCAAGAAACTGCGAATCTCTGAAGCATTCTTCAGAATTCCCCAATCCTGCACTACCTGCACTTTCGTCTGATCCACTCCTATCCCATCTCTCAAAACTATATGGCCAAGAAACGCCACCTGCTCTAGCAAAAACTTGCACTTACTGAATTTCGCAAACAGTCGATGCTCCCTCAAAGTCTGCAATGCTGTCTGTAAGTGCTGTCTATGCTCCTCCATGCTCCTTGAGAAGATCAATATATCATCAATAAAGACTATGATAAACTGATCTAAGTACGGCTGAAAAACGCGGTACATGAGATCCATGAGGACCGTTGGAGAATTTGTCAACCCAAACGGCATTACTAAGAACTCGTAATGCCCATAGCGTGTCCTGAAAGCAGTCTTGGACACATCTGCATCTTTGATCCTCAACTAATGATAGCCAGATCGCAGATCGATCTTAGAGAAAACCGAAGCTCCCTGCAATTGATCGAACAAATCTTCTATCCTCAGCAGTGGATACTTGTTCTTCACTGTAACTCTGTTAAGCTCTCGGTAATCGATACAAAGCCTCATGCTACCATCTTTCTTTTTCACAAACAACACTGGAGCTCCCCAAGGAGAAAAGCTAGAGCGAATAAAGCCCTTCTCCAACAATTCCTGAATCTAATCTTTCAACTCTTTCATCTCTGTCGGAGCGAGTCGATACGGTGCCTTAGAAATAGGCACAGTGTCGGGCATCAAATCAATACTAACTTCCACTTCTCTCGCCGGTGGAATTCCTGCAACATCATCGGGAAAAACATCTGAAAAGTCACGTACCACCTCTATCTCTACTAGAGAACTGGTAGGTGGCTCTGCTGTTGTGACTACACTGGCGAGAAACCCCTGGCAACCACGTCTCAATAACTTCCTCGCACGTGCATAAGAAATCACGTGCGACTTTCCACTGCTCTGGGATGCAAAGAAAACAAACTGGTCGCCTTCCACCGGTTTCACTGTCACTGTCCTCTGCCGGAAATTAATCACTGCTCCATTGACTGACAACCAGTCCATACCCAAAATCAGGTCGAACCCTGTCAACGGTAAAACCACTAAATCTGTTCGGATGGTATGCCCCTGGAATTCCATTTCCAAGCTTCTGCAAATACTAGTGGTAGACAGAATCTGCCCAGACGGCATGGTCAGATCATACCCTGTCTCAGCAACCTCGGGTCTAATGCCTATCCGTCTGATAAACTCCAGGGAGATAAACGAATGCGTAGCCCCTGAATTTAGCAACGCATACGTGGAGTTTCCTCCTATTAGAATTCTCCCTGCACTCAGAAAATCCCAACAGTCGCATACTAAACTTACTCTCTCCCAATAAAAGTTATAAATATTTCTCTTACCATCACAAACCCAATAATTTACCACAAAAATTTCAAGTGACAACCCATATATCATAAATATCAAACTTAGTTTTAACAACATAAAAATGAATTCCCAAATTCGAAATTCCTTGTGGTCCAACTGTCGTATAACATTTTTTGGGGCATACTGCATCACCACACATTCTTCACGTAAATCGCAATGCATAACTAAGTATTTAAAAACTTTGCTAACATGAAATCTTAAATCATTACATATGCTCCTTATAGATCATAAGAAAAACAATTTAAAACTTACAGACCGATAGTGAGATTTCTGAGCTTCACGTGGCAGTAGGACACCCTCCAAAGGACCGTGCTTTGATACCAATTGAAACAACTAGACCTTCTTAAAACATAAATGCGGAAATATTTTTTTTTTAAAATAATAACAATACATATATGCCCATACATATATGTATCACATTTAAAACCAACTACAGCTACACGTAGTAATTTAAATAAAAATAAGCAATTAAATAATTTAAAAGGGTTTCATGCATGAAACAAAATAGTAAGTATTCCATGTTTAAAAACTCAACATAATAAAATCAATGTATCTTAAAACATCATCTAAAAATTGCAACGATCACGGGGCCACTGTTCCGTGAGCTTATACGTCCTCACCACAAGTAGAAGCTACATAAAAATCATCTGTCTCACCTGCACCATATAAGCGTAGTGAGCCTAGGGGCTCAACATGTCTTAACTTGAATATCAAGGTTTAAAATAATGCATCACATAATCATACTAATACATATACATGATACATGAGCATGCATGTAAACATTTTTCATAACATAAATGTTGAATCATAAATCTTAAGCATAAACATCATCTTTCTTCATCATACATAACATAGTTGAGCATAGTATTTTTGAAACAGTCTATGGTCCTATCCGTAAGTGTGACGCTTATCTGTGCTGACTGATCAGTCTCTTGAACCAACGTACGTGGCGGTGATAAATCACCTCCTATGGTAGTAAACTACCGCATAAATCATATATCATATGGTGGATAACCATCCTTATGTCACACTACTTCAATTTCCATCAAGAAAATATTTTATTGCTCAACTCATACATAATCATAATCATATCATATAAAATTTCATGAATGCATGCACTGAAAATTTGTCCGTAATATATATTTAATTGATTTTTCATAATAAATATACTTATATTTCAAATATAAACTTCATGCATAAAAATAATTAAATATATATTCCGGACTTAGTTATTTTTCATGGTTTCGGTCCAGTCTTCTGGTCTCTCTCTACTAAGCCCCTTAACTGACTTAAAGCCCATTAACTTAACCTCATAATTAATAAATAATTTTAAAAAAAATTATAATAATTTTTTTATTTACTAAAATAAAATACTTAAATATTATTGCGCTTAAATAAAAATATTTAGGCACATTAACTAATTAATTAATAAAAGTTCATTGACTGGCCCATAAAATTCACTGACTGGCCCAAAAATTCCTATGGGCCCACGAGCCCATGAAAATCATTGGGCTAAATTAAAAATAATTTTGAAAGCCCAAATAAAATTATTTGGAGGCCCAAATAATTTTATTTCTAATTAATTTGCCCAAAACCAAATTAAAACATAAAATACTTAAAATATTAAAAGACTCGAGCCCGGCCCACCTAACCCGGACCCGGACAAACCTGACCCGACCCTAGACCCTACATACCCGACCCGGATCCACCCTAGAACCCATAACCCAAACCCCCCCCCCTTTTCTACTCCTCTCGGCGGCGGGAAGCAGCCATTCCATGGCTGCTGCCGCCCTGCTTCGGCCGCCCCTGGTCGGAGAACCACCGCCCAGACGTAGCCCATGTCTGGGCGGTCCTAACCCACCATGGCTCAGCCTGAGCCATGGTCAAAAACCAAGAAGCCGAAGGCCTTTTCCACCAAACCCTAACTTGTCGCTAGCCTTGACCAAAACAAGCCCCAGCTCACACCCAGCTCAAACCGGCCTGAACCACCTGCTCTTGCTCGACCCTAAGGCACCCTAGGACACCCCCTGACCGAGCCATCAGCCTTGGACCGAACCATGCAAGGTAAAAACGTGAGTCATGGCAAGAAACACAAACACATGCATCAACATATTCATAAAATGCATACATTCGAAATATTCATATGAAATCTGAAATAATAAAAATATGCATGATTAATAGCTTATATGGTGGCCAAATAAAAGTTTTAGACATGCCTTGATAATTATTGGACAAAGATTGATGCGTTTATGAGCTCCAGGACGACGAACGGACAAAAATCCTCAAGAGTTAAACTTGATCGGCTATGGGGTTCTAGCTTTCTGTGTTCAACGATGGAAGGGATGAGGGAGAGGGGTTGTTGTCGATGAAAGGGGGATTGAGCGTGAGTTGTGGGAGGGATTGGGTAGAATTTAGGTATAAAATCTTTTAAATAAAATAGGTAGATAATATACTAACAATTAGATAATATATCTAAACTTTAAATACACAACTTAACTTAATAAAAAACTTTAAATCTCGAAATATAATAATAAGGGATTTTTAAAAGTTAATAAAGGTCATTAAAATGACTTATTTTGGCTAAAAATCAACCCTTAAATAAATATATAATTAAATACTAAAATTTTTCTGACAAAATACCTTAAAATATTATTTTAAGGCTCATAAACTCATAAAATATTTTTGGCTAAGAATTTTGGTATCTCGTCCGTCCACGGTCCCGTCTACGCGATAAAAAAAAAATTAAATTCATTAAAAATCTAGAATTTCCATAATTATGGGTTAAATGCTAAAATAAATTAAATCATGCATATAAATCACATAATATCACATAAATACATTTAACCCTTAATTAAAAATTAATTTCTCCTAATTATGCATGCAGATTTACGTTTTAGAAATTCTGGGTGTTACAAAGGTACTTCAATCTGAAAATCAATAATAAGGATAATAATCAATATCCAATCAAATTCATTCAAAACTCAATCAACTTCTTCAATCGATAAAAAGAAAATCGATACTGTACCGACTTCAATCTTCCAAACTGACCAAAGCTGTTATCTCACAACTCTGCTGACTTCAATTCAAGCTATCAGAAGAAGTCATAAGGATCAATATCGGCATCAAAAGCTCAATAAAACTCGATACGATTAAAACATTGAAACGATATCCAAAACTCAAACTGATGGCATAACGGCTATAAACTGATCAAACCGGAAACACAGACAATAATATATCATTTCAATAAACTCTATTCAATCAATTCATAAAATTTCCAATCCAATCCCAACACATCTTAAAACTCCAATTTTCGAAAATAACTAGAAAATTCATATCAATTCCGATCGTCGTTAGATCTTCGAACTGTCTTAGATATACTATCATAGCTATCTCATAATCATCCTCTCCGAATATAAATCAATTCTAACAACGTACAAAAATTCAAACTTCTCAGAATTAAGATATACTTGCTTCCAAACGGAGCACTCGTCGCTGTGATTGTAGATATCCTGTCAGAAATCAATTCTATCGGACGGATCGATCAAAAATGGAAATCCCAAAGCTTGGAAAATGAAATGGGGCTGTTTCCATGGTGGGAGGCGAGATGGAGGAAGGGGATGAAGTGAAGAATGAGTCAAATACATGCTTAAATATCTAATAAATCCATTTATTGTGTTTTAGTCCCTGAAAATTCCAAAAATTGCCTTCTAGTCCCTGATCATAATCGAATCGGCCCTCGACTTCTAAAATCTCTGATTATCTCAAATAAAGTCCATTAAGATAATTTTGGGGCGTTACAAGTATCCCCCTCTAAGAATCGATTTCGTCCTCGAAATCAAACATGATTCTATCACAAGGTCGAGGCTTGAATCAAGGACTGCAATAAGAATTTACATCTCGGAACTAATTCCAGAATCTTCTTCCAATCTAACTCTGAATCGTTCGTCTCAATCAGTTCGGTATCTCAACAAATAGAGAAAGTCAGAAACTCTAGTCGATTAATTCATCAACACTCCGTCCGTCTATCAAAAGTCAACTCATCCTCGTCAGAAAATCCTTCTAATTTCAGTCACAATTCGAATCTTCTTTCGTTCTAACTCCTGTGACACAGAAAGTTCATATCAAAAGGAAGGAGATCTTCATCTCTCCTCGTACAACTTCTTGAAATGTGCTTTCATAAATCATCTGATCGCTGCCATTGTATGAAGTCCCCACAAGAATCAAGAATTCTTCCAACTAGTGCTAAGTCGAGCGCTACAACTCATGGCAATTACTCTAAAGTTCGATTCAACTGATATGGTTGTACGTCATTCTGAGGGTATCGAATCGAAAATAGTTGAATCAACAATAAAAAGTCTCTTCTAAGTCTATGCCAAAAGAAAAATTACATCAAGGATCTCTGTCTAGACTGACAGACTTCGGCAATTCATGGCATCTGAAAACCTCTGACCATATATCAATCCTCTGTTCTTCATCAAAAATCATTCTGTACAGAAAACTGTAACGGATTCTATCAATCAATCAATCAAAATCAGACAGTAGATAAAATAAGGATAAATTCTTCGGTTCGAAACATCAGTTGCTGCATTCACTCCTTTAGTTAAAAAGATTCAAATCAGAAATCTCAATAAGAAGAAAACCAAGTACTGCAAGATCGTCAGTACTGAAACTCAGAATACAAAAGTGTGGATAATCAGAAATTCCATCATCAGATAATACGATCGAAGAAATTTATTCGGTCCGATCAGAAATTCAAACATCGAGATTAGTATACAACTGATCGGCGTACAATTCTAAAAAGATTGTCGAAAGCTCTGTACGATCAGTACAATTCTCATAACCAGAAAACAAGAAATTCATCAATAAGAATTCCTAATTTCAACTAATACTTCTGAGAGATTCGGTCAACATAAAATTCTTCAACAATACAGAAGTATTCGTCAAATCAAACGGCCTGTCAAAAGTTCAAAACGGCCATACCTCAATTCGGAAATGATTCTGAGAAAGTTCTCTTCACGAACTTCCTGAAGATAAAATTCGGATCCCCATTCAGTGTCGAACTCGTTCTGACAATCGGGACCAATCTAGAAGTTCATTCCGAACAACATCAGTCGTTCAATAACCACTGGCACATCAACCAGTTCAGGTTACAATCCAATATATCAACTATAAAGCTTCGAGAGTTCGTTCATACTATTCTGTAACAACAGTCATTCAACAAAATAAATCAAGAATTCTTAGAATCGAGAATTCTTAACGGGGGATTCCATCACTCGTTCAACGATACTCAGATGACATCTCATCTCGGACTCACAAAGTAGCCTTGCTACAAAAATCATAGAATTGTGATTCCAATTCCATTCTGAATCAGAATAGACTGTACAACAGAAATTTGGATTGTTCTCTCTCTGACTGCTGACAGTTCAAAATATCAGAAACCATACTTTGAACTTCATACTTTATCATCCTCTATTCGATCTGATTCCTCAATTCATCAAACATCTTCCGATCATCTGGAAGAACTCTGAATAAACTTCAAAGTGTCAATCTCCTGATACTCTATCTCAAACCGAAACATATGGAACAACAAAAGTTATTCGCTAATAAGACATCAATATAAACCTGAAACTCAGATTATACTCAGATCTGATCTATCTACATCGGATTCTGAAAGGTTGAATCCGATTCCAAAGCGTTCTCAATCTTCTCAATCAACTCTGGTTCGAAGTCGAATGAAGGAGTCAAGACAAATGTTCCATCTATTCCAGACTCTATCATAAGTGCAGCAATCATCTGTCAAAGAGGACAACTGAAGTAGATAAAATAAGATCAGATCATTCAGCTTAAAATCTTAGCTGTTACAATCAGTTCTCTGGATAACAATAGAATTCGTATTCAGATTAATTGTCCTCTATAACTCTCTCCCAACTCAAAATCAGTTCAAACTGTGAAAATCAGAACTTCTATCTTCCAAGATCAGAACAGATTACTGAAATCTTCCAAGAAAATAAAAAGATTCTAGATCTTGCAAGCAAGAAGATCTCTTTGAGACTCAAATCGGAAACTAACATTGCATCTCGAGCGTCTTCAACTTCTTCGATTCTCAAGATAACAAGGAGTTCTTCTGAACAAGAATAAGTCTCAACTCTCAATAAAATAGAGTGCTAAGCACCGAAAGGTCATCAATACAGAAGAAATCAATAATACTGAGGTGGTGGTCAATCTCTCCTTCAATTCAATAATAACTGGTCTCAAAGATATAAACTAAACAGAATAACATAATCTTCTGAGTAATCGTCTTCTCAACAATAAGAATTCTTCAAAGGATTCGCGATAGAATTTGTTAAATCCAAGAATCTTCAAATTTCAGATAAGGACGTCAATCCAGATCAATTCACAACAGCTCCAGTCTTGAGGTGTTCAATAAAATTCCATCTTCTTAGAGAAAAGATCGAGGAAAAGACAACTCGGTCTCAACAAGATTCAGACGTTAGAAGAATAGCATAATTGATCGGCATGTAAATCTGCGAACAATTCTTCAAGAATCTGAAAGACCAATACGGCTCTTCAAAGGATAAGAGATTCATCGATAAGAATACTCAAGAACGCATCTACAAATCTCTGAAAGAATCGGTTCAAAGGACTCATAAACATTGCAGATGCAATTCCAATTCAATCTGTACGATAAAAATTCAAATCGGTCGTACCTCATTCCGAATTCGATCTCTGAAACCTTTTCCCTTCACATTATCAGTCGATGATGTCTGATCTAAAATTAATGCTGAACTCATCCTTTCGACTCGGAGGCAAATCTGGAATCTCAACTAGAACAACATCAGCAAACTTAACATCTCTGTTAAATCAACCAACACGGGCTGATTGAAGACATCATCTACATACATCAAACATTCCTCCGTACCTTTCTGTAACAAACGGTAATCAACAAAAAATAAGAAAGGAATTCTTAATTCAGGAATTCTTACCGGAAGAAATCCATTCGTCTATCGTCTCGGATCTGAATCTGGCAACTGCCTGAAATCAACTTCGATTGCCCTGCTTCGTCATCGTCATGAGCAGTTAGAGTCTGTGAATCCTCGATAAGAGCATGTACTAAAGTCTGTTGCATAAACTCGGATTAAACAACTCCACAACATGACCAAACCTTGTTCCCTAAGGCTTTTTTCTTCGATAACCTCCAACTTTTTGCAATGCCTTGCAGTTGGTACCCAATTAACCAAATCCGTCGTTCGTCGGTGAAGTCTAGAGAATCAAACAACTGATCGATCTCTTCTAATCATCTTTCACACCCAAACTCATTCTCAGAACTCCTCAGAGTTGAAGGGTTAAAAGACTGAAATCTCATCAGTAATTCTCCCATCAGTTCGAAGTGACATCCATCAGTTCAGTCACAGAACAATTCTGTACAATTGGGTTCGCTACTAGTTGAATCCTGTTCAAAGCTTGCCGAGTATAAAATCTTATTCAAGAGGATTAGGACACAACATCTCAAATACATCTATCCGGTGTCCAACAACCTCAGCTCGACATACTCATTCGATCTCAAGAGTATCCAATGTAACCAGTAACCCGAAACAGTTTGTATCTCAATTAATTCATGCTTTAAAATTTAAATCACATATCCAAGTAATTCAAATAATTCTAATCATAAAGAATGCTCGCATATTCTTCAATCATAGAATCAATCAATCACATGAGAGAAATTAAATTCAAGCGGACTCGATCTACCCCGCTCACTTCTAGAAATAAAATCCAGAAACTTATTTCTCTGATACCACTTAATGTGAGACCCCGATTCTAATCATCTAATCAAGAGTTAGTCCTATCGATAATCAATCAAAGGCCAAAAGATAAGACATTAAATAAATAACAAAAAAAATATTTTATTTTTCTGATGAACAGTATTGCGCTCGATCCTATAAAAGTCCAGGATCGAGCGCACCATATTTTGAAACTCTCTGCCGAGAAAATAATATGAGCCGCGCTCGATCCTACAAAAAGCCAGGATCGAGCGCACCAAAATGCTGAGTCTACTGCCTCAATATTTTCAGGGGCTGCGCTCGATCCCACGAACTCGTGTGATCGAGCGCATGGTCTGCCCAGAAAATCTGAAAATTCAGAACATGCACTTCCATTCCAATCATCAATTCAACTCAATCTAGATGATCATAATTCATAAACAACAACATGCAACCATGCTTAAACATCATTCAACATACATGGTAGTTCTAGAGTTATACATTTCTTCGTCGAAGAGAACATGCATCGGTTCTAGGTTCGACACAAATACAACCTAAAACAAAAGACTAGATTGACATGCTCTTCCGTTCTAAACCGAAGTCTCACTTCTAATCTTCGATCTCAATCTATCCTTGTCGTCTCTGACTCGGTCCTACCCCACCTGTTGCCATGCACACATACAAAAATAAGACAACAGCCGGATAATCCGATGAGAATACAATTCCCAGTAAAAGAGACAACATGCTATATCAAATAAACATATCAAACATGATATGCATCAATTCACCTCGTATATCAACTTCAGATATAATTCAAGTAATTCATTCAAGTACTGAATTAAAATGATATGCATGTCTGTAAAACTTCTGGATTATCAGACTCAGATAATCAAATGGAATTCTTCTTTCTTTCTTTCTTTGTTTTGGGATCCCGAGGTTAAAATATCCAACAATCACACCGACTACCCTCTCGAGGTGGACGAGGCATATTTTAATCCTCTCGATTCCGGAGCATTATAGAGAGTTATTTCCGCACATGTAGTAATTCGCCTACAAGGCCACTCAACTATAATCACCAGATCGCCTAATTCAAAACGAATAATCATTCGGCTCAATGTGAATGCATATGCCATCTCATACATTCAATCATAAATTCAATAACCAATTCAAATAAGCATTCAATCATGATTTCAACTAAGCATTCAATCATGATTTCAAATAAGCATTCAATCATGCAAGTATGTGATTTCTTTGGAACACTCGAATCCAGTCTAATTCGAGTTAATCATTCCATTCAAGTCTAAGTCGTCTTTTACCTTATTCACTTCAAAGGTACTTCAATCTGAAAATCAATAATAAGGATAATAATCAATATCCAATCAAATTCATTCAAAACTCAATCAACTTCTTCAATCGATAAAAAGAAAATCGATAATGTACCGATTTCAATCTTCCAAACTGACCAAAGTTGTTATCTCACAACTCTGCTGACTTCAATTCAAGCTATCAGAAGAAGTCATAAGGATCAATATTGACATCAAAAGCTCAATCAAACTCGATACGTTCAAAACATCGAAACGATATCCAAAACTCAAACTGACGGCATAACGGCTATAAACTGATCAAATCGGAAATGCATACAGCAATATATCTTTTCAATAAACTCAATTCAATCAATTCATAACATTTCCAATCCAGTCCCAACACATCTTAAAACTCCAATTTTCGAAAATAACTAGAAAATTCATATCAATTCCGATCGTCGTTAGATCTTTGAACCGTCTTAGATATACTATCACAGCTATCTCATAATCATCCTCTTCGAATATAAATCAATTCTAAAAACGTCCAAAAATTCAAACTTCTCATAATTAAGATATACTTACTTCCAAATGGAGCACTCGTCGCTGTGATCGAAGATATCCAGTCAAAAATCAATTCTATCGGACGGATCGATCAAAAATGGAAATCCCAAATCTTGGGAAATGAAATGGGGCGGTTTCCATGGTGGGAGGCGAGATGGAGGAAGGGGATGAACTGAAGAATGAGTCAAATACATGCTTAAATATCTAATAAATCTATTTATTGCATTTTAGTCCCTGAAAATTCCAGAAATTGCATTCTAGTCCCTGATCATAATCAAATCGGCCCTCGACTTCTAAAATCTCTGATTATCTCAAATAAAGTCCATTAAGATAATTTTGGGGCATTACAACGACGCTCCCAATTGCCATCGCCCCAACGTCCACCGATACTGCCATGACTACTCTGATCATCACGATCCGCCATCTACAAAATTACCTCACGATTATCTTATGCAGAATCTAAATCCCAAGAATACTATGCATGCTTTAATTCCATAATTGTAGTGACCCTTACCGAGATCACCTACTAAACAGAACTTAGGCATGCAATTAACTTAAACAAACAGTTAACCAGAAATAATCTGCGGAAACAATAATCAAAATACAATCTCAAGGAAAGGAATCTGCAAATACCCAAATAGTTATACAACCAAATCGAACGCTGTATCAACCCAATACAATAAGATAAAACCCTAAGAAAATCTCCAGTTGGCCATCCACTGCCTAGCCCCTCATGGATCCACCCGTCTCATCCAATCGCAAACCTGCCCCATGGAATAGGGTGTCCAAAAACACAGAGTACGAGACTTGAGCATAAAACGCTCAGCATGAGAGTATGAGTATACATGCATGCAAGTGTACCATCTACTGACTAGAGGTCAAGAATCGGATAACAAAGATAGACCGGGCCTTGGTATATAGCACGTTGTGCCGTCGCTTCAGGAGGTGGCTCACATACCAAAAACCAGTGGATACTCCGGGCCCAAATCGATGGAAGTCCATCCACTAACAGGATAGGGTTAAACCCTACTACCAGACATCTCAAAAAGAGATAGCTCAATATGCAAATGTATGCAGCATATAATCATGTCATAAAAATCATGCAGTCACATAATACATGCATACTCAGTCAGGATATCTCGAACAGTACTTTCGTACCTCAAATACTAGGCAAGCTCTACCAGCTCTAGGTCCACGCCTATAATCCGCACTACACTGCCAAATGATACTAATATCATTATAGTGCTCTAAAAGCCTTAACTAAGCTATTACATACTCCTAAATATTTTTAGGAAGCAAAAGCTATACCTTCGTCCGTCGTTAGCCCGTTGCTGTCGCTTGCCTCAAAACTAGGCCATAGCTCTGCTACGACGCCTGGACTACTATGCCACTTCCAGATTCCAAATGGGACGCCTAGAATGCCCTAGATCTAAGCTGGAAGACCAAGGAATCGAGAGAAGAGAGGTGAATGATATGCTTGGAAATGAATCTCGGCACCTCTATTTATAGACAACGAACGGAACGTCCGTTCCTCCATCGTTGCGTCCGTTTGCCATCGTTGCATCCGAACGTCACATCAAGTGCGTAAGCAGTGATGCATTCTAGCTGGAACGAACGTTGCGTCTGTTCCTAGAACGTTGCATCCATTCTGCCTGACCCTTCGGGCCATATCTGATCATTCTGGGTCCATTTTCAGGCTCCGCTAATCCAATTGAAATTCCCTTAATCATGTTAATTGGATTAATTAACAGTTACTCACTAAATCTGGGTACGGACTACTACACGAATAGCTTAGTTAAGGCTTTTAAAGCTTATTTAGTAATGCATGGGTAATTGCATTGTAGGCTCAGTAGACTAGACTAGTGGTCTTGGAGTCTAGACTAGTGGAGCTAGAATTTGTCCAGCAGTGTTAGAGGTACGTAAGTACTGACCAACATAGCCGACATGATATATATGCTTATATGTTTCATGAGAATGTGCTATGTGTTTTACCTTGTTTTTACGGCTTTAGCACATACATGTTTTTATGGTAGACTGCATCTGGTATGATGTGAGTCATTGACAGTTTCCATCGTTGAGGGGTTACTCCTTATGGATTCGTTTCGGGTAGGGGAGACTCAGCCCCTGGTTTTTCTATCAATAAGAGCGGCCACGACGGTGGGTCTTGACGCTATAGTTGATAGGGGAATATACGAGTACCCCGCGGAGTCGCTCTCTTAGCACGGTACTGTATATTCATGGCGCCCTGAGTAAACTGTTTTACCTAGTATTTTAAAGTCATTTGCTTGTTGCATATTAGTTTATATATCATTGCTTTCTTATTAAGCGTTGTCGCTCACTGTAACGCCTAGAATTTCGCTCACGCTAAACCGTATGCATAATTAGAAAATTTAATATTTTAAATATAATTAAATAATAATAAAATAAATTAAGGTTTAAATGACTTTTATTTATCATGATTAGGTGTTTTAAATTTATTTAGGATTTTAATATGGGTATTTATAGTGTTATGAATTTTTTGAAGAAAAATATTATTTTGAGCGCGTAGACTGGACAGTGGTTGACCGTGATAAAAGTTTTATTTAAATTTTTGTCCTAGAATTTTTATGAGCCTAAAATAATTATTTTAAGATTTATTTTATTGAAAAATTTAAGTTTTATATATATAAATATTTTAAAATTCATTTTTCACCTAATCGGGCTATTTTAAAAATTTATAGGGCACTCTAAATTGGGCTTTTTATTTAAAACCGAAATTTTATTTTATATTGGTCCAAATTATTAGTTGGGCTAAGTTTTTATTTGTTTTGCAAGCCCAAATAACTTTTGGCCCATGATCTTTACGCATTAAAACCGTGAGCCCTAACCCAAATCGATCTCATCTCCTTCTTCTTCATGCGATTCCGAGAGTGCAGGGCTCCATTTTTCCGCCTCTTTCACTTGAACACACTACACGCAAATCTTTATCAAATTTAAAGATTTTTATGTTTTAACGATCGCCTCGTCGCCGCCTTCGTTTCCATACCATTATCTTTGTGTTTAAGGCATGTTCGATTTATTTTGTTGTCACCATTTAGATCGTTATATGCGCTTTTGAGGTTTAAAAATGTGTTGTGGCTTTTGTATGTGGTTTTGAGCTCACGTTTTTCAGAATATATGCATCGATTTACATTTCTTGTTGGCTCGTTTTCGAGCGTCTTTTTTTTTTCCATGTGTGTCCAAGGAGGGCTGTGTTGGACTATAATTGGGCTTTCATCATGTGAATGAATTGATTGGGCTTTCATTATGAGAATGAAAATTGGTTAAGCTATTGGGCTTGTTTAGTGGATGGGTAAGTGGGAAAATAAAGTGTCCCACATTGGAAAAATAACTTGGCATATGTGTGCATATATTGTGTTACATTTTATGAATGTGTAAGAATGATTGGTCAAGAGGCTCTCTCTCGCGCACTCCTGCGCAGGGGGGGTTCAAATCAAGGGCCCAATTTGCACTGGAAAAGGCTTGACTTGTGTGCAAGCATACGAGCGCGACCTGGGTGCGTCGAATGTCGGACCGATCAAGGCAAAATCGCCTACCCAGTGTTGGCCACCTTTTGCTATTTAATTTTTCAATTTCCGACCTTCCACATGCCATTAGAAGCTTCTTGATGAGACCCTTTGGCTGGTTGCCCCTTGGTGCTTCATCTGACAGACTTTTGGTACTTCAGCTGACAGCCTTTGGCCTTCTATCTGCCTAGCCTATGACTGTCTGCCTAGTTAGTGTGCCCCTATATATAGAGGTAGTATGCAGTCCTCAACAACACATTTTTTCCATATCCCTCCACACTTTGCACGCTCTTTTGATGTTGTTTTGCTCTACTCTTGCGCTTCTGCCCAGTCGTGGTTCTGTTTAGGTACATTCTCAGTTCGCCATTGAAGTGCCTTCGTGCTAGGTCTCTACAAGGTTTCTCCATTGTATCATGAGAGACAGACGTCCGTGTAATCCTCGAAGCACACTTAGGAGGGGAAGAATCTGTTTTAAGGAAACTGTACTAGTTACAGACCTCGGTTTGTTTAAATGTTTCTTTACTTGTTTTGTTTATACTTTTCATTATTTACATACTCATTATACAACTGAATAGTTACACGATCATTGTTCGTTATAAGTAAATTGTTTCTGTTATATTCACATTTTCGAGTAGCATTTTTGGATAACAAACATAAAACAGAATATAGTACTCATTACGTGATTTGTTTTAAAAATGGCCGGTTGCCCATATTGTCACGGTTCCACACCGTGTCGTTCCTCCTATTGCCACCGTGGTGATGTCGTTCCTGTTCCAAAAAGTCACGGAGAAAAGCCTGAGAAGTTCACTGGTGCGGACTTCAAGAGGTGGCAGCAGAAAATGCTCTTCTACTTGACAAAGTTGAACATGGCCAAATTCCTCTCGGAGGATGCTCCTAAGCTCAAGGAGGGTGAGGCAGATGTTGAATCTGTCAGTGCTTTGGAGGAATGGAATCATTCTAACTTCCTATGCCGAAAATACGTACTGAATGGATTGGCAGATTCGCTCTACAATGTGTACTGCGAAAAGAAAAGGCCATAGAGCTGTGGTAATCCCTTGACAGAAAGTACAAAACCAGGGATGCGGGGGCCAAGAAATTTCTTGTAGGCCGTTTTTTGGATTTTAAGATGGTGGATTCCAAGCTGGTTATCAGCCAAGTTCAAGAGATCCAAGTGATTCTTCACGAGATTCATGCTGAGGGGATGACGTTGAGCGAATCCTTCCAAGTGGCGGCCATTGCTGAGAAGCAACCACTGGCATGGAAGGATTTCAATAACTACTTGAGACACAAGAGCAAGGAGATGAATGTTGAAGAACTAATTGTTTGACTTCGTATTGAGAAAGACAACAAAAGTTCTGAAAAACGACTGTTTTTCCGGTTGCTGCTAAAGCAAATGTTGTCGTGCATGGCCAAAGCTCGAAAAAGAAACACTTCAATCCTTCGAACAAAAGGATGAATATGGGAACAAGAGGAGGCATTACGAAGAAGAAGTTCTTCGGGAAATGCTTCAACGGTGATGGTACTGGTCACAAGGCCTTTGAGTGAAAGAAGCCAAAGAAAAACCGAGAGATGAATATGGTGGAGAACATATCCCATGAGATTTCAAACATGAACCTCTGTGCTGTCATTTCTGAAGTGAATCTGGTTGGTTCAAACCCAAGGAAGTGGTGGATTGACACTAATGCCACTCGCCATGTTTGCTCTGACAAAGAGATGTTTGCAAATCTTGAGGAATCCGAGAACGGTGAAATGTTGTTCATGGGGAATTCTGCAACTTCTGACATCAAGGGACAAGGAAAAGTGGTTTTGAAGATGACCTTTGGAAAAGAGCTGACTTTGAACAACGTGTTGTATGTGCCAAACATCCGTAAGAACTTGGTGTCTGAGTCACTGCTTAAAAAGCATGGTTTTCGCATTGTGTTTGAGTCAGATAAAGTTATTTTGTCTAAGAGTGGAATGTTTGTAGAAAAAGGCTATGTAAGCAATGGTTTGTTCAAACTCAATGTAATGGCTATTAAGCCCGTGATCAATAAAATGAAATATTTTGCTTACTTGTTTGAGTCTTCCAATTTGTGGCATGGTATACTAGGACATGTTAATTATGATACGATTCGTAGATTAATTAACTTGAAAAGCATTCCTACATTCAAAATTGATACACAACACAAATTCAAAACTTGTGTTGAGACAAAACTAATGTAGCGACCCAACCCGGATCCACTACCTAATCAGAGTTATAGTAAAAGTGCACGCAATAAAAGCTTAAAGCGTAAAGAGCGGATAATTAAAATACAACAAATCCAATCGGCAGAATACAACCGAAGCTACCACAAGTGTATAATTACTGTTATACAACCAAATCAAAGGTTCAGGGTAAATAAATCCCTACCCTCTACAATCTCGCACTCCCCAAAGCTCTATCCTGCTGAGAGCCGCCTGGACCGTCCAGCCTCAAACCTGCCCCGCCACAAGGTACACAATACCCAAACACAGGGGCGTGAGCTAGAACGCTCAATACGAAGCAATGATATAAATACAAATATGCGCACGCAGATGATTTAAAACTCAAGTGAAAACACTTGCTCAAGGCGCCGAGAATATACAGTACCGGCTAGAGAGCTACTCCGCGAGATACTCGTATATTCCATATCAGGGCTGAGCCAACCCCATCCTGACCCAAATCCAAAACAGGATACAAGTCCCATATGGAAACTGTCATACCTGACTCGAGTCCAAAATGAGTTCATAGTTCCCTATGGAGACTGTCAATGACTCACATCTCTCTGGATGCAGTCACACGTAAAATCATGTATGTGCTAAGACGGTAAAACATGCTAAAACATGATAAAGCATATAGCACATACCCATGCAACATACAAGAAAATATATCATGCCGGCTATCTCGGTCAGTACTTACGTACCTCTAACACTGCTAGACAACCTAGCTCCACTGGCCTATACTCCAAGCCTACTAGTCCAGTGTGAGGCCTAGATTCTAATCATGCAATCTCAGGGTAATTAAATTAATCAACTCAATTAAAAGAATAGGATTAAAGAATTCAAGGAAAATTTTTTTTTTTTTAAAGGTGGTGTTCGCTCGATTAGCGGGCCAAAAGATTCCAGTTCTCTGTCCAAGGATCAGGACCCCTCGCTCGATCGGTAAAATCTTACCGATCGAGCGAGCATAAAATTCACATACACTTCCTCTCTACTAAGGTGCTCGCTCGATCTGTAAGAATTCGCCGATCGAGCGAGACCCTCTGCCCAGAAAAATTCTGGTTTTCCTCTCCAATTTTCAATCAATCCACAAAAACAACATCAAAATCTCATTCAACAAGATACAACATATATGTAATGAGTTATACCAACCTCACAAAATAAAGCATGCATAATAAGGTCCATCTAGTTCGGACTTATTCAATACAAAAAAGAGTTCAATTACAAAGTGACTCTTAACATCCAAGCCTCACTCTATTCTCTCAATCCTCTATCCATGTTGTCTCTGATTCATTCCTGCCCCACCTGTTGCCAAGTACACATACAAACAAAGACAACAACCGGATAATCCGGTGAGAATAATATTCCCAGTAAAAGAGACTGACATGTAATCAAATAAACATATCAAGTCATATAAAAACTCGTTCCCCATATAATCAAATAATCCAATCAAGTACTGTATTTAAAATGATATGCATGTATTTAAACATTTGGATTATCAGACTCAGACAATCAATGAATTTCTTCCATTCTTTCTTTCTTTGGTTTGGGATCCCGAGGCTAAAACATCCACAATCACACCGACTCCCCTCTCGAGGTGGACATGGCATGCTTTAATCCTCTAGACTCAAGAGCATTATAGTGAGCTACTCGACAAGGTAGTAAATCGCCTACCAAGGTACTCAACTACAATCCCTAGATCATCTAATTCAAATTGAACAAATCAAGGCTCAATATGAATGCAATGTAATCTAATGCACTCAATATAAATTCAATCATATAATCAAATAAGAAATCAAAACATGCAATATGTGATTTCTTCTAGGATACTTGAGTCAATCCTGATTCGAGTTAATCGTCCCATTCCATTACGAAGTCGTCTTATACCTCTTCTTTGTCATTCCAAACTTCAATCTGAAAACTACAATTCTCAATTCAAAAACTATCCAATCAAGTTCATTAATCGATATAGAAAGACATCGATACTATATCGGCTCAACTCTTCCAGACTTGCCAAAAGCTGCAACTCTAGCAACTTCAAGGACTCCCAATCAATCTATCAGAAGAAGTCACGGATCAAAATCGATATCAAAACTCAATCAAAACTCAATACGATCAAAACATCAAAACGATATCCAAAACTCAAATTGACGGCATAACGGCTATAAACTGAACAAATCGGAAACGCAGATAGCAAGATATCAATCTAAACAACTCATCTCAATCATCATTCAACCATTCAAACTCAAACCCATCACATCCCAAAAATCAGATTTTCGAAAGAGGCCAGAAAAATCATAACAATTCCATTCGTCGCTCAAACTCAAAACCGATAGAGAATAAACGATCAGAACTCCGCCACGAACAACATACTCAAATCTCAATCAAATCAAACAACATCGAAAAAATGAAACATATCTGATTGGAGAAAAACTTACTTCCAAACGGAGCACTCGAAGCTGTGATCGTAGATATCAAGTCAGAATTCAATTCTACCGGACAGATCGAGCTAGAAAAGAAATCACAAAAGCTTAAAACGCTTTCTCACGCCTTCCATGGCTGTAAACGAGTTGGAGGAAGAAGATGGGATGAAAAAGAATGACTAAGTCAAGTAGATAATATAACAAATCCCATATTTGCATTTCAATCCCTGAAAATTCCGAAAACTGCAAATTAGACCCTGATCTCTAAAAAGTCGGCTCTTGAATTCTGAAATCACTGTTTATCTCAAATAACATTAATTAAGATAAAAACGGGGCATTACAATTCTCCCCCTCTAAAAAAAGATTTCGTCCTCGAAATCATCGATATCAACTCATAAGAAGATAATTAAAAACTCAAAAACAGAATTAAGAACTCACATCAGATGAATAAATCAGGAAATCTCTGTCTCATGTCAGATTCTGTCTCCCAAGTCGCTTCTTCGACTCCGTGACGACTCCACTGAACTTTCACCAGAGGAATCATTTTGGTTCTGAGCTGTTTCTCCTTTCTATCAAGGATCTGAATCGGTCTTTCGAAATAACTCAGAGTTTCATCAAGTTCGGCATCATCAGGCTGAAGTACATGAGAAGGATCGAGATGGTATTTCCTCAACATCGAGACGTGAAAGACGTCGTGAATACCAGATAAAGAAGGAGGGAGTGCTAAACGGTAGGCTAGATCGCCTATCTTCTGTAAAATTTCATACGGACCGATGAATCTCGGTGACAACTTCCCTCTCTTCCCAAATCTAAAAGTACCTCTAAACGGAGAAATCTTCAAGAATACACGGTCTCCCTGATCAAAAGATAGAGGTCTGCGTCTGATATTCGCATACTTCGCTTGTCGGTCCTGAGCAGTCTTCATTCTCAATCGAATAATCTTCACCTGCTCAGCCATATCATGAATCATATCTGGTCCCAAGTCCGGGGACTCAGACATCTCATCCCAGTACAGAGGAGATCTGCACTTCTTTCCGTACAACGCTTCAAAGGGTGCCATTCCTATACTCGTCTGGAAGCTATTGTTGTACAAAAACTCAACGAGAGGCAATGAATCTTGCCAAGTAGTGCCAAAGTCAAGCACCACTGCTCGTAACATATCCTCCAGAGTCTGAATTGTCCTTTCTGATTGACCGTCGGTCTGAGGATGGTATGCTGTACTCAAGTGCAATCTAGTACCAAGGGCCTCTTGCAGGCTGTGCTAGAAGTGAGAAGTAAACCGAGGATCTCGGTCTAAAACAATCGATCTCGACACCCCGTGCAATCTGACAATCTCTCTAACATACAACTCTGCCATCTGATCATGACGGTAAGTCATCCGATATGGAATGAAACAAGCAGACTTCGTCAACCTATCAATCACAACCCAAATAGCATCACATCCCCGAACAGACCAGGGTAGTTTCGTGACGAAGTCCATCGAGATATGATCCCACTTCCATTCCGGAATAGACAAACTGTGCAGAAGACCTCCCGGCCTTTTTCTCTCGGCTTTCACTTGCTGACAGTTTAGACATCGGGATACAGACCTCGCAACATCACTCTTCATCTTCTTCCACCAAAACTGACTCTATAGGTCGTTAAACATCTTTCGGCCTCCGGGATGAACACTGAACCGACTGCAATGCGCCTCTCATAGAATACGCTGTCTTATCTCAGAAATATCAGGCACAACAATACGGTTATTCACAAACAAAACATCATCCCTGACCTGAAACTCAGACTGGTGTCCTGATCTCACTTTCTCTATCGACTTCTGAATACTCTCATCTGATTCCTGTGCTTCTCTGATCGACACAAACAACTCTGGCTCGGCCTGAATCGCACAAACTCTTATTGGATTTCTATCTGACTCAAACTCTAACCCAGAAGTGCAACAATCGTCGATTAACCAAGAAACACCGATCGTAGAAAGAGATAAAGAGCAAAGCTTACGACTCAAAGCATTGGCAGCTGCATTCGACTTCCCTGGGTAATACTTATGTAATGGACTGGGCCTCTGCTCTGCCCTCTCTGGGCTCTGCTCTGGCCCAGCCACACTCATGGCCTTTTCCCCATCTGGATAGGGGAGTTTCATGCCCTCCCCAAGACTCGAACATGCACCACCAGACTCTAAGTGTATATTCTTTAAGTGCATATTCTTTCACCTGGAAAGGGAGTTTCATGCCCTCCCCAGGGATAGGATGTAGTGACCCTTACCCGGATCACCTACTAAATAGAACTTAGGCATTCAATTAACTTAATAAAACAGATATCAAAAATAATCTTGCGGAAACCATAAATAAATACAATCCCAAGGAAAGGAATCTGTAATTTATCCGAATATTATACAACCAAATCGAATAGTTGTATCAACCCAAAACAACAGAAATAAAACCTAGACGAAGCTCCAGCTAGCCAACCACTGACTATCCCCTCTTGGATCCACCCGCCTTGTCCAATCGCAAACCTGCCCCATGGAATAGGGTGTCCAGAAACACATAGTACAAGACGTGAGCATAAAACGCTCAGTACGAGAGTATGAGTATACATGCATGCAAAGTGAACTCTCTATAAACTCGAGGTCAAGGATCAGATAACAGAGACAGACCGGGCCCTAGTATGTAGCACGTTGTGCCGTCGCTTCAGGAGGTGGCTCCCATACCAAATACCAGTGGATTTACCGGACCCAAAGCCATGGAAGTCCATCCACTAACAGGATAGGGAAAACCCTACTAACAGACATCTCGAAGGAGAGATAGCTCAGTATGCAAATGAATGCAGCATAAATTAATGACATATAAACCATGCAGTCACATAATACATGCATACTCAGTCAGGATATCTCGAACAGTACTTTCGTACCTCAAATCAGTGCAAGCTCTACCAACTCTAGGTCCACACCTATAGTCTACTCTACACTTCCGAATGATACTACTATCATTATAGCGCTCTAAAAGCCTTAACTAAGCTATTGCATACTCCTAAATATTTATAGGAAGCAAAAGCTATACCTTCGTCCGTCGTTAGCCCTTTGATTTCGATGCATCCAGAACTTGGGCACAACTCTGCTACGACTTCCGAACGCCTCGCTGACCGCCGGGTCAAGCCTAGGAAGGCTAGAACAACTCGAATAGACTAGAAAGGAGAGGGAAATACTCGGAATTGGCAATTGGAAATGAAGCCTCGGCCCTCTATTTATAGACAACGATCGGAACTTCCGATCCTCGATCGGAACATCCGAACCTCGATCGGAACGTCCGATCCTGCCATCGGAGCTTTCGAAGATCCTGATCTGCCACGTGTCAAAATATCACTTGTTGAATCCGGATAGGGCGATCGGAGCTTCCGGTCCTGATCGGAGCTTCTGATCCTGCCACACGTCATGCATGACGTAATATCGATCGGAACTTCCGATCCTGTATCGGAGCTTCCGACCTGATCGGAGCTTCCAATCTCACCTTCGGAGATTCCGATCCGTCCGATACCAAATTGGTTTAATTATCATAATTAATCTCTTAATTACCAATTTCGGGTACGGGGTACTACATTCTCCCCCACTTAAGATATTTCGTCCTCGAAATCAGATCTTAAGTATTGAATGTAATACAGAAATCAGAAACATTCTTTATTCAAATCAAACGTTTACAGAGTTTGCAACTGAATACAACTTAAAGAATGAAATCAAAACAACTCAGGATGGTCTTCACGCATCCTGTCCTCAGGCTCCCAAGTAGCTTCCTCAGTGCCTCGGCGCTGCCACTGAACTAAAACCAGAGGAATGACTTTGTTCCGCAAAACCTTATCCTTATAATCCAGGATACGAATAGGTTTCACAACATAAGTCAAATCCTTGTTCACCTGAACCTCAGACCGCTGCAGAATATGAGATTCATCCGCCACATACCGTCGCAACAGAGATACGTGAAACACGTTGTGAATACTGGATAGATGTGGTGGCAAAGCTAGTCGATAAGCCAAATCGCCAATGCTCTCCAAGATCTCAAACGGACCGATAAACCTGGGAGACAACTTGCCCTTAAGGCCAAATCTGAGAATCTTGCGGAAAGGCCACACTCTCAGAAACACTTTCTCCCCAATATCGAACTGCAATGGCCTACGCTTGGTATTAGAATAGCTGGCCTGACGATCCTGTGCAGTCTTAATTCGTTTCTTGATCTGATCGACAATGTCTACCGCCTGCTGGATAAGCTCCGGTCCCTCAGCCTGTCTCTCCCCCACTTCTTCCCAGAAGAGTGGAGTACGACAACGTCGCCCGTACAACACCTCAAAAGGTGCCATCCCAAAACTAGTATGATAGCTGTTGTTGTACGCGAACTCGATCAATGGCAAATGATCCTGCCAGGCTGAACCAAAATCCATAACGCACGCTCTAAGCATATCCTCCAAAGTACGGATAGTGCGCTCCGACTGACCATCAGTCTCCGGATGATAGGCAGTACTCAAACTGAGAGTAGTACCCATCGCACGCTGAACACTCCTCCAGAATCTAGAAGTAAACCTGGGGTCCCGATCGCTGACAATGCTCACAGGCACTCCATGAATTCGAACGATCTCCTGAATGTACAACCGAGCCATACGATCCACATTGTACTCTCAACTATAGGCAATGAAATGCGCTGACTTGGTGAGTCGGTCCGCCACAACCCAGATAGCATCACAGTTCCTCGGGGATACCGGCAAATGGGTCACAAAGTCCATTGTGATAAACTCCCATTTCCATTCAGGAATAGGCAGACTGTGAAGCAATCCTCCAGGTCTTCGGTGCTCTGCCTTGACCTGTTGACACACCAAACATCTCGAATCAAATTGATAAACACTGTGTTTCATTCCCTTCCACCAGAAACGAGTACGTAGATCCTTGTACATCTTGTTGCTCCCAGGATGAATACTCAACTTAGTGCGATGTGCCTGAGACAAAATCTCCTCTCGCAACTCTTCATCCTGCGGAATCACAAGCCTACCAGACAAACATAGAAAGCCATCCGACTGATAATAAAATCCAGATGAGCTACCCTCATTAGCTAGACGAGCTAAACGCTGGGTCTTCGAATCAGACATCTGAGCATCTCGGATCCACGAATACAAAGCTGGCTCAGATAATATCGCAAACATCTGGATACTCTGCATACCTTTCTTATGCTTGAAGGTATATCCCGAAGTACAACAGTCACCGATCGCACTAGACATCGAACAAGTCTGAAGTGCGGATAGTCGTACCTTGCGACTCAAAGCATCAGCGGTGAGATTAGCAGCTCCCAGATGGTACTTAATCTCGAAATCATAGTCCTTAAGCAAGTTCATCCAACGTCTCTGTCTCATGTTCAACTCCGCCTGAGTGAACAAATACTTGAGACTCTTATGATCAGTGAAGATCTCAAATTTCTCGCCATACAGATAATGACGCCAGATCTTCAAAGCGAACACAATGGCTGCTAACTCCAAATCATGGGCTGGATAGTTGTCCTCATGAAGCTTCAGCTGTCTAGAAGCGTATGCGATCACATGCCCATTCTGAGTCAGAACACAACCTAACCCCTGAAGAGAAGCATCAGTGTATACCACATACCCTCCAGATCCTGACGGTAATGCCAACACCGGTGCAGAAGTCAACTGCCGTCGAAGCTCACAGAAATTCTCCTCACACTCGGAGGACAACTCGAAGTCCACACCCTTGCGAGTAAGCTGCATCAACGGTCGAGCTAGTTGAGAGAATTTCAGAATGAAGCGACGATAATATCCTGCTAGACCCAGAAAACTACGGATCTCAGCAACCGTCGTCGAACGCGACCAATTAAGTACCGCTTCAATCTTGCTTGAATCAACAGAAATCCCCTCTCTGGATATGATATGGCCAAGAAAGACCACTCTATCCATCCAGAACTCACACTTGCTCAGCTTGGCGTACAACTGCTCATCTCGAAGAGTCTGCAGTACCAACCGCAAGTGAGAAACATGCTCTTCCGTATTACGCGAATACACCAAGATGTCGTCAATGAAGACCACGACAAACTTGTCCAAATACTCTCTGAAAACACGGTTCATCAGATCCATGAATATAGCCGGCGCATTAGTCAAACCAAATGGCATCACTAGGAACTCGTAATGCCCATAGCGAGTACGGAATGCAGTCTTGGCTACGTCCTGATCACGGACTCTCAACTGATGATACCCAGATCTCAAGTCAATCTTGGAGTAAACTGACGTGCCCTGCAGCTGATCAAACAAGTCATCAATACGAGGCAACGGATACTTGTTCTTCACAGTGACTCAATTCAGCTGCCGATAGTCAATGCACCGCCGCATCGACCCATCCTTCTTCTTTACAAAGAGAACAGGAGCTCCCCAAGGAGATACACTGGGACGAATGTACCCCTTGTCCAAAAGATCCTGTAGCTGATTCTTCAACTCGCGCATCTCTGACGGAGCCAGACGATACGGTGCTCGAGAAATAGGTGAAGTACCCGGCATCAACTCTATGCCAAACTCGACTTCCCTAGCAGGAGGAAAACCCGGAATCTCATCAAGAAATACATCTGGAAATTCATCCACAACAGGAATGCTCTCTATCCCAATACTCTCAGCGGACAAATCAACTACATAGATAAGGTAGCCTTCCCCGCCCGACTCTAGAGCTCGACAGGCTCTCAAAGCTGATACCAAAGGCATCGGGGGTTGCGCTCCCTCACCATAGAAAAACCAGCTCTCACTCCCCTCCGGATGAAAGCGTACTAATCTCTGATAGCAGCCCACTGAAGCTCGATAGGTAGTCAACATATCTATTCCCAGAATGCAA
The DNA here is from genome assembly GCF_033568475.1 of Henckelia pumila. Taxonomy (NCBI): domain Eukaryota; kingdom Viridiplantae; phylum Streptophyta; class Magnoliopsida; order Lamiales; family Gesneriaceae; genus Henckelia; species Henckelia pumila. Next base: position 110,773,551 of record NC_133122.1, read on the forward strand.
TCAAAGTCGTCCATCGCCAGGACCATGAGATTCTGAAAGAGTGGGTGCCCAGTGAGCCAACTTGTGGCTATGGGCTTTGATGACTCTTTGTACAAACGATCTTTTGTTTAATATAATTTACACTTTTATTAATGGCAATGACTTTATCTTTCTTCATATTGTTATATTATGATATACTATTGTTGTTTTGATAAAGACCTTGAATATACTATAGTGTATGTAAGATGTGGTAGAACATGGGGATGTCTATCATGAAATACATCTTATAGTCACTGTATATTCTAAACTGTTCCTAGTCGATTGAGCCGTCCGATAATAAGGATAAGGATCGCTCGAGTTTGAGACTAGCATTTGCGATGCGGAGTACCACGTTTCATTGGTAGGGAACATGGAGATGTTCGAAGCATGCAAATGGATATTCATAGGATGAATAATCGAACTACCCTATCCGGACTTTCCAAGTGGTTATCACTTATCGAGTGGATAAAGTCCGCGGTTTTGGTTGTACACCATTAGTCCTTACTACTTGAAACATCATGGAGACTCTATATGCTAGTACTGTGCTTTGACTCGTTTACCGACTCTATGGGGGTCATCAGGTGTCGGGATTGGGTACAGTTACAACACATATAGGAGTCGATGCATTGTTGTCAAGGATTCACCACATACTTGCGAGTGTGGATATCCTATGCGATCTGAGGAGATATTAGTGTGACGAATCTCTGGCCAGAGTACTTGATGTGATTTAAGAAATGGTTTCTTAGTAACACATGCGATGTCACTAATTTGATCTTCAAGATGTATTGCATAGTTATCGAATCTTGAGCGACTCTCGATATACCAATGGTTGTTGATTCGATCGGGATATATGGATGAAGGGACCGTACTGTACGCTAACCAAAATCTACTGGTTCTTGTAGGCACTATCAGTGATACCTAGGGAATCATGGGGCGATGTTGCTAGGCGCTTTACCATGATTCGTTGGGCAAGTCGGAAATCGTTGTTCCGAGTCACAAGGAGTTGTGAGCCCACGGCTAGCTGTATCCCTGAACCATTGAGGGTCACACAGTGTAATGGAGTTTTAATCCCCGTTGAGATAGTTAAATTTAAAGAGTTAAATTTAATGAATAAAGAAGTTGGACTTCTTAAATAAGAGTAAGGGAGTAGGATTTCCTAAAATGACATAGGGATGTACATTTTTGGAAATCACTGAATTCGGATTCAGGAAAATTTATCTTGACTTTAAAATGTGCAGAAATGGTTTCTGTGCACATTGGTGAAATCGGTTCATCAATCGGAGTCACGATGAATTTTATATTAATTTCTGAACATGCGGGCTTTGCTTGTCGGGCCTCAACTTATGACTAATGGGCCCTAAGGTGTTAGTGGCCTGCATTATAAATAAGTTATTGCAGTATAGAAATTACACACAACAGGTCATAATTTGAGACAGTTTTTTCGAAAACCCTAGCCTCCTCTCTCTCAAATTCGGCCGCCCCTCCCTTCTCTGCGTGAGAAATTCCGGTCTGTGATTTTGAATTGCAGTCTGGAATAGCGAATCAAATTCGTTTATTCTCTTCGTAGAAAACTTCTGATAGATTTTCTAGTGCAATCTATCAGAGGGATTAAACCTCTATTCGTGGACCTGATTGAAGGAAAGCTTGTTCATCAGTTCCAGGGAGATACAAGAAGCGCAGAGAAATCTGTGTGGTGTCCAATAATCTCGCTTCGAGATTGAAGGTAAAATTTAATAATAGTTATTTAATTTTACACACACTTATAATTTAATCGTTAAACGGTTGATACCTACACTATGGAATTGTTCCATAATAAAATTTTTAAACTTCCGCTGCACCGGGTATCAATCGTGATTGATCTGAACGCCAGTTTTCCAACAGATTCGCTAACAGAATGTTCCCTTCGAACTCTAAAGGGCAACCCATTACTAGACGCTTAGCCAAAGCAGATTGGCCCGTCGGAGTAGAAACAGACATCAATACGTCTAGTGCAATGCATGGTAACTTATGCCTCTTAACAAAACGTGCAGAAATGAAGGAATGAGATGCACCAGTGTCAATAAGTACAAGAGCAGGTATACCATAAAGCAGAAATGTACCTGCGATGACTTTCACATTCTCCTCCACTGCCTGATCATGTCTCAGGGCAAACACCTGGCCAGAAGCTCGTGGCCTCAAATGAAAACTCCCAGCAGGCTGTCCCTCCGACCTCTGCTGAACGGTGGCCTGAGAACCGCCTCCCCCAGATAGTGGACAATCCCTCCGGATATGACCAGTCTCTCCACAATGGAAACAAGCTCCAGAAGCTCTACGGCACTTGTCGGATTGATGGTTCTTCCCACAGTGATCACACTTGTCTTTCTTACCAAAATGGACAACACCTCTAGAACCAGAGGAAGAAGTAGATCCAGACATCTTGAAAGATTGGGCACGGGGACCCAAAGAACTAGCAGGCCTCGACTGAGGGAAAGACCTGTTCCGCTGAATGCTGTCCTCCGCCTGGTGACAATGGCTCACCAAACCCTCGTAGGACATGTCATCGCCAACCGCCACACGGTCATGGATCTCAGGGTTAAGGCCCTGAAGGAACAGATTATACTTCATCCCAGAGCTGTCAGCAATCTCGGGGCAATAAGATAGCAGATCAAAGAACTTCTGCTGATACTCATCGATAGACATGGCTCCCTGTCGCAGACTTAGAAGCTCGCCTGCCTTCGACTGACGGAGTGCAGGAGGAAAATACAGCTTCTGAAAAGCTGTGCGGAACTCGGCCCAGGTGGCCACTCCTCTCGCCGCAACAAAAGGTGCAGAAGTAAACCTCCACCACCTGCGCGCACGTCCATCCAGAAGATAACCCAGGGTCTCCATCTTCTGCTCCTCGGTGCATTGGAAAGTCTGAAAAGTCATCTCCATGCGGTCTAACCAGTTCTCCGCATCCTCCGGAGACTCACCTCCACCTAAGGGCTTAGGACCCATAGCTAAGAATCGACGCACAGTGAAACGTTCGTCGTCATGATGACGATGACGCCGTTCTCAACGAGGCTCCCGGTCGGCATCACCCCAACGCCCACCAATACTGCCATGAAAATTCTGGTCGTCACGATCTGTCATCTACAAAAATACCTCACAGTTACCTTATGCAGAGTCTAAATCCCAAGAATACTATGCATGCTCTGATACCATAAATGTAGTGACCCTTACCCGGATCACGTACTAAACAGAACTTAGGCATGCAATTAACTTAATAAAATAGATATCAGAAATAATCTTGCGGAAACCATAAATAAATACAATCCCAAGGAAAGAAATCTATAATTTATCTGAATATTATGCAACCAAATCGAATAGCTGTATCAACCCAAAACAACAGAAATAAAACCTAGACGAAGCTCCAGCTGGACAACCACTGACTAGCCCCTCTTGGATCCACCCGCCTCGTCCAATCGCAAACCTGCCCCATGGAATAGGGTGTCCAGAAACACAGAGTACGAGACGTGACCATAAAACACTCAGTACGAGAGTATGAGTATACATGCATGCAAAGTGAACTCCCTATAAACTCGAGGTCAAGGATCAGATAACAGAGACAGACCGGGCCTTGGTATGTAGCACGCTGTGCCGTCGCTTCAGGAGGTGGCTCCCATACCAAATACCAGTGGATTTACCGGACCTAAAGCCATGGAAGTCCATCCACTAACAGGATAGGGAAAAACCCTACTAACAGACATCTCGAAGGAGATAGCTCAGTATGCAAATGAATGCAGCATAAATTAATGACATATAAACTATGCAGTCACATAATACATGCATACTCAGTCAGGATATCTCGAATAGTACTTTCGTACCTCAAATCAGTGCAAGCTCTACCAACTCTAGGTCAATGCCTATAGTCTGCTCTACACTGCCAAATGATACTACTATCATTATAGCGCTCTAAAAGCCTTAACTAAGCTATTGCATACTCCTAAATATTTATAGGAAGCAAAAGCTATACCTTCGTCCGTCGTTAGCCCTTTGATGTCGATGCCTCCAGAACTTGGGCACAACTCTGCTACGACTTCCGAACGCCTCGCCGACCGCTGGGTCAAGCCTAGGAAGGCTAGAACAACTCTAATAGACTAGAAAGGAGAGGGAAATACTCGGAATTGGCAATTGGAAATGAAGCCTCGGCCCTTTATTTATAGACAACGATCGGAACTTCCGATCCTCGATCGGAACGTCCGATCCTACCATCGGAGCTTCCGAAGATCCTGATCTACCACGTGTCAAAATATCACTTGTTGACTCCGGATAGGGCGATCGGAGCTTCCGGTCTTGATCGGAGCTTCCGATCCTACCACACGTCATGCATGACATAATATCGATCGGAACTTCCGATCTCACCTTCGGAGCTTTCGATCTCACCTTCGGAGATTCCGATCCGTCCGATACCAAATTGGTTTAATTAACATAATTAATCTCTTAATTACCAATTTCGGGTACGGGGTACTACATAGAACTTGGATCTCTAGGCATAAATCCAAATTCTTATCATCCCTGGTACCACTTGAGAGTAGCTCAAGTGGTACCAGGGATGATAAGAATTTGGATTTATGCCTAGAGATCCAAGTTTTATCCCTGGGGAGGGCATGAAACTCCCTTTCCAGGTGGGAGAAGGCCCATGAGTAGAAAATGGCTGGGCCGGCCCAGAGAAGAAATGCCTGATGTGGCCAGAAAGTAGAGGGTGCGGGTCCAGTCCATTACAAAAAAGGGCGCCCTTTTATGTAATGGAATGGGCCTCTGCTCTGCCATCTCTCAGGCTCTGCTCTGACCCAGCCACACTCATGGCCTTCTCCCCACCTGGATAGGGGAGTTTCATGCCCTCCCCAAGACTCGAACATGCACCACCAGGCTTTAAGTGCATATTCTTTCGGAGTCTTGGTACCATTGAGGAGATCTCCTCAATGGTACCAAGACTCCGAAAGAATATGCACTTAAAGCCTGGTGGTGCATTTTCGAGTCTTGGGGAGGGCATGAAACTCCCCTATCCAGGTGGGGAGAAGGCCATGAGTGTGGCTGGGCTAGAGCAGAGCCTGAGAGATGGCAGATCAGAGGCCCAGTCCATTACATAGACTGTTTGTCAAAGAATATTGCGTTGTAGCAATAAACGACAATCAGAGACGCATTGTGTGGCAAGTTACTTCGAGCACAAGTATTTCCCAGGATTGACTAGGGAATCGACGAATTAGATCGTTCAGTGCTGAGACTGATGCGTTCGGCAAGGGAGCGATTTGACTATTGAGAATCCGTTGGGATTTAGTTCCAGGATCAATATGTTCAACCTTTGGAGGTTGGTATGAGCTGATGGTATTATTAGAGACTCTGAGTTGAGTTATACCAAGTGCAATGACTGTCGAGTTTCGAGATGGAATAGGAAGCATTTCCATATGTTTGTGAACTGTGGAATGTCCCAGTCGAGCATAGTGGTGGGAGCTTGCCTTAGTCTTGATGAGCGTACAGTGATTGCGAGTATGTATAACTAACCAGAGGATGTCCAACGATTGAGATTCATGGGTGAATAACCTATGGTTGAGATGATGCAGATCATCAGAGGTGTAATGACTTCTATTGCAATGTATGCGTGATTTCGCAGGTCAATGGCTAGGAGATGACGTAGCGTCATGAATTGCAAGTGATGATAGTTATCATCAGGGTACAGTGTTAAGGTTATACTAAGAAACATGGACAGTAGAATGTACTAGACATGATGGTTTAAGTTTCCAGTATTCCTTGGGAAGCCGGTTGTGCTTCAGGGAGAGTGGGGAGGGTAACCAGTCTAGGGAACATTGTGAGCAGTTACGTTGAAGTATAGACTTGAGTCAACTGGATTATCTTAAAGCGAGATTCATGTTAGAATGTGTCAACACAATGTTGGGATTAGTGTTTCCTAACTAGAGGTGTTGAGCACCGAGAACTTTTGGAACCATTAGATGGTTAATTTGATTAGCGATTCACGATTTTCATAAACCAATCAGTTCATGACTTGGTCTTCGTTAGTCTAAAATTACTTTGGGACGATGATATTGATCAAGCGGGTATTGTATCCTTCGTGATCAGGAAGATCGTGGTCCAAGTGAAAGATGTATCAGTATTACGATACGCTAGCTCTAGGGAAGTTCGTGTAGCGACCCAACCCGGATCCACTACCTAATCAGAGTTAAGAGCATAATTAAGCATGCATTAAATAACATCGCTGCGGAAGACAAAATACAAGTAGACCGGTAGAATACAACCGGCTAATCAAACTCGATTTATACAACCCAATCGAATTACTTTAAATAAAACCTACAGCTAATCCTGCTGTCTTCACGGTCACTGGCTACTCCAGGCTCCTTGTGCTCAATCCTGCACCTTCACCTTCCCCATCGAATAGGGTATCCAAATACACAGAAAATACTGGACGTGAGCTCTAAGCTCAATACGAAAGCATGGATAAACATACAAATATGATGCATGCAAATGACCGGGTATCCATATCTGGGATAACTGTATACAAACTGCTCAAACTGGCGCCTGGGATATAAGCTCGTCACATCGGGGTAGCTAACCACTGTGTGCGACCACTCATTCCCGAATCCCGGATGCGGACCACGGAGTCCTCGAGGTATCAGTACCTAAGGGTACTCGATATCAAACGTCCTAACAGGGCTGAGCAACCCTAACTGGCTCATCTCGAAAAATATACAAATGTACAGGCACAAGTGTTGGAAAAAACTGGCGGTCAGATCAATCACGATTGATACCCGGTGCAGCGGAAGTTTAAAATTTTTTTTTTTTTATCATGGAACAATTCCATGGTGTGGGTATCAACCATTCAACGATTAAATTATTGTGTGTGTAAAATTCAAATAACAATTAATTAAATTTTACCTTCAATCTCGAAGCGAGATTATTGGACACCACACAGATTTCTCTGCGCTTCTTGTATCTCCCAGGAACTGATGAACTCCTTCAATCAGGTCCACGAACGGAGGTTTAATCCCTCTGATAGATTGCACTAGAAAATCTATCAGAAGTTTTCTGCGAAGAGATTAAACGAATCTGATTCGTTATTCCTGACTGCAATTCAAAAATCACAGACCGGAATTTCTCGGGCAGAGGGGAAGGGGTCGGCCGAATGAGAGAAAAAGGGGCTAGGTTTTTTTTCGATTTTTCTGTCTCTCAATAATGACCTGTTATGTTTAATTTCTGTACTGAAATAACTTATTTATAATGCAGGCCACTAACACCTTAGGGCCCATTAGTCATAAGTTGAGGCCCGACAAGCAAAGCCCGCTCGTTCAGAAATTAATATAAAATTCATCGTGACTCCAATTGATAAACCGATTTTACCAATGTGCACAGAAACCATTTCTGCACATTTTAAAGTCAAAATAAATTTTCCTGAATCCGAATTCAGTGGTTTCCTAAAATGTCCATCCCTATGTCATTTTAGGAAATCCTACTCCCTTACTCTTATTTAAGAAGTCCAACTCCTTAGTTCATTAAATTTAACTCTTTAAATTTAACTATCTCAACGGGGATTAAAACTCCATTACACTGTGTGACCCTCAATGGTTCAGGGATACAGCTAGCCGTGGGCTCACAACTCCTTGTGACTCGGAACAACACTTTCCGACTTGCCCAACGAATCATGGTAAAGCGCCTAGCAACATCGCCCCATGATTCCCTAGGTATCACTGATAGTGCCTACAAGAACCAGTAGATTTTGGTTAACGTACAGTACGGTCCCTTCATCCATATATCCCGATCGAATCAACAACCATTGGTATATCGAGAGTCGCTCAAGATTCGATAACTATGCAATACATCTTGAAGATCAAATTAGTGACATCGCATGTGCTACTAAGAAACCATTTCTTAAATCACATCAAGTACTCTGGCCAGAGATTTGTCACACTAATATCTCCTCAGATCGCATAGGATATCCACACTCGCAAGTATGTGGTGAATCCTTGACAACAATGCATTGACTCCTATATGTGTCGTAACTGTACCCAATCTCGACACCTGATGACCCCCATAGAGTCGGTAAACGAGTCAAAGCACAGCACTAGCATATAGAGTCTCCATGATGTTTCAAGTCGTAAGGACTAATGGTGTACAACCAAAACCGCGGACTTTATCCACTCGATAAGTGATAACCACTTGGAAAGTCCGGATAGGGTAGTTCGATTATTCATCATATGAATATCCATTTGCATGCTTCGAACATCTCCATGTTCCCTACCAATGAAACGTGGTACTCCGCATCGCAAATGCTAGTCTCAAACTCGAGCGATCCTTATCCTTATTATCGGACGGCTCAATCGACTAGGAACGGTTTTAGAATATACAGTGACTATAAGATGTATTTCATGATAGACATCCCCATGTTCTACCACATCTTACATACACTATAGTATATTCAAGGTCTTTATCAAAACAACAATAGTATATCACAATATAACAATATGAAGTAATATAAAGTCATTGCCATTAATAAAAGTGTAAATAATATTAAACAAAAGATTGTTTATACAAAGAGTCATCAAAGCCCATAGCCACACAGTTGGCTCAATGGGCACCTACTCTTACAATCTCCCACTTGCCCTATAGCCAACTAGTCATACTACGTAGACCCATTGCTTCGCGATGTTTGTCAAACAATGGTCCTGACAAGGGCTTAGTAAGCGGATCAGCGATATTGTCTGCAGAGGCCACTCGTTCGACAATGATGTCTCCTCTTTCCACAATCTTCCGGATTATGTGGTATTTCCTCAGTACGTGTTTGGATCTTTGATGAGACCTTGGTTCCTTTGCTTGAGCAACGGCACCCGTGTTGTCACAGTACACCGGGACTGGACCAACAAATTCAGGAATAACGCCCAACTCTTGGACGAACTTCCTCATCCAAACGGCCTCTTTAGCAGCAGCTGATGCTGCAATGTATTCAGCCTCAGTGGTGGAATCCGCTGTGGTGTCCTGCTTGGAACTCTTCCAAGAGACAGCACCGCCATTGAGCATGAACACAAATCCAGAGGTTGACTTTTCGAGTCATCCACATCACTTTGGAAGCTAGAGTCGGTATAGCCTTCCAATTTGAGATCTCGTCCTCCATACACCATGAACATATTCTTAGTCCTTCGCAAAGTACTTAAGAATGTCCTTCACGGCTTTCCAATGCATTTGACCAGGATTAGACTGATATCTGCTCGTGACACTCAGAGCAAATGCTACATCCGGTCTGGTAGATATCATCCCATACATGATACTACCTATAGCTGACGCATATGGTACATGTGTCATATTCTCTATCTCTGCATCAGTCTTGGGACACATAGACTTGGATATAGAAACTCCATGACACATGGGTAGATGTCCTCTTTTGGACCCATCCATTGAAAACCGTTTCAATATGGTATCGATGTAGGTTGATTGAGTGAGTCCTATCATTCTCTTAGACCTATCTCTATAGATCTGTATCCCAAGAATGTAGGATGCCTCTCCCAAATCCTTCATCGAAAATCTACCTGATAACCATATCTTTGTTGACTGCAACATCCCTACATCATTCCCAATGAGTAGGATGTCATCAACATAAAGTACTAAGAATGTCACCGCATCCTTAACTACTTTCTTGTACACGCAAGGTTCCTCCGGGTTCTTGATGAAACCAAAATCTTTTATTGTTTCATCAAATTTCTGGTTCCAACTTCTTGATGCTTGTTTTAGACCATAAATTGATCTCTGAAGCTTGCATACCTTATGCTCGCTTCCCATGGATGTGTACCCCTCAGGCTGCTTCATATAGATTTCCTCCTTAATGTCTCCATTAAGAAAAGCAGTCTTCACATCCATTTGCCATATCTCATAGTCATACCATGCAGCTATGGCAATTAGGATTCTTATGGACTTGAACATTGCAACTGGTGAAAAGGTTTCGTCATAGTCAACTCCTTGCCTTTGAGTATAACCTTTAGCCACCAATCGCGCCTTGTAGGTCAATACCTTACCATCAGGCCCAAGCTTTCTTTTGTAGATCCATTTGCACCCTATCGGAACAATTCCATCGGGAGGATCTACTAAAGACCAAACTTGGTTTGTATGCATCGAATCCAATTCTGATTGCATAGCTTCAAGCCATAAATTCGAATCCGCATCAGAAATTGCTTCCTTGAAGTTTCTTGGATCACATCCAATGTCGGGTTCATCTTGATCCCCTTCAAGAAGAAGACCATATCGAACTGGAGGTCTAGAAGTCCTTTCGGATCTTCTAGGTGCAGGCGTGTCCAGCAATGGTTCCTGAGGTGTAGGATCGTTATTTTGTATTTCGGGTTCTTCTCGAACTTCTTCGAGTTCCATCATCTCGTCTTTCTTATCCAATAAGAACTCCTTCTCCAAGAAGGTGGCATTCCTAGAAACAAACACCTTTGTTTCAGCAGGATAATAGAAATAATATCCGATTGAATTCTTCGGATACCCTACAAAATAACATAAGCTGGATCGACTATCCAACTTATCTCCCACTGTCCGCTTCACGTAAGCAGGACATCCCCAAATCCTCAAGTACGAATACTTAGGAGCTTTGCCATTCCATAACTTGTATGGTGTTTTGTCCACTGCTTTAGTGTGGACGTTGTTCAACAACAATACCGCCGTTTCAAGCGCATAGCCCCAAAACGAAGGTGGAAGCTCAGTGAAGCTCATCATAGATCGAACCATGTCCAACAAAGTTCGATTACGACGCTCCGATACACCATTAAGCTGTGGTGTCATAGGAGGAGTCCACTGAGAGAGAATCCCATTCTCTTTCAGATAGTCCAAAAACTCGGTACTCAAGTATTCTCCACCTCGATCCGATCGAAGTGCTTTAATACTTTTACCTAGCTTGTTTTCTACTTCAGCCTTGAATTCTTTGAACTTTTCAAATGCTTCAGACTTATATTTCATTAAATATAAATACCCATACCTTGAATAATCATCAGTAAAGGTAATGAAGTAGGTGTGGCCATGTTGAGTCCCTACTCTAAATGGACCACAAACATCTGTATAGATCAAATCCAACAGATTCTGACTACGCTCAGGTTTCCCCTTAAAAGGAGATTTAGTCATTTTTCCTTTTAGGCAGGATTCACAAGTAGGTAGAGAGTTGATATCAGACATATCAAACATGCCCTCTCCCACTAGCTTGTTCATCCTCCTTGAGGAAATATGACCTAGCCTAGCATGCCAAAGGTTTGCCGGGTTTTGACTATCGATTTTCCTTTTGTTTGTTGTCGCCGGTTTATCAACATAATTCACTGGAACGTCTTTTAGTTTTAAGTTGTATAGATCGTTTTCAAGTTGTCCATTTCCAATTAAACATTCATTCTTGTAAATATTGCAAATCCCATTCACAAAATTGCAAGAATAACCATCTCTATCAAGCATAGAAATAGAAATAATGTTTTTAATTAAATCTGGCACAAATAAAACATCTCTTAACAATAATTTAAAACCGTTCTGCAAAGTCAAACAAACATCTCCAATGGCCGTAGCTTCAACTCTGGAACCATTCCCGAGCCTCAGCTGGGTCTCACCCATTCTAAGCCTGCGACTTCTTGTCATCACCTGCAAATCATTGCAAATGTGAGATCCACATCCGGTATCCAATACCCAAGAAGTTGTATTAAGTGACATGTTTATTTCAATATAGAACATACCCTTTGCAGTTCCCAACTGCTCAAGATATTCCTTGCAGTTGCGCTTCCAATGACCCGGCTTCTTGCAGTAATGGCAAACATCCTTGGATTTTCCATTGTTTGAAGCCTTTGTCTTTTGCTTCTTCTCGGGCTCGACTTTCTTGGGTGGGGTAGAACGTTTCTTGCCCTTCATACTTGGCCCCTTCTTAGCAGAAGATGAGGAGCCCACCAAGAAAGCTGGCTTATCCTTCTTAAGTGTGGATTCATATGTAACGAGCATATTGACCATCTCTTCTAGGGTGGCCTCTATCTTGTTCATATTAAAATTTATCACAAATCCATCAAATGAAGAAGGAAGAGACAGAAGCAATAAATCCACATTGAGTTCATGCTCCAACACCAAATCTAGGGTCGCCAACTTCTGTATGAGCCAAATCACTCGTACCCCATGATCACGGACCGAAGTCCCTTCACGCATGCGGCACGTCATCAACTCCTTAACAGTAGCGAACCTTTCAGCCCTCGACTGAGCCCCAAAAAGTTCCTTGAGTTGCGTGTGAATGTCAGCAGCATTCACCGTGTCCTCAAATCGCCTCTGGAGTTCATCAGACATCGAGGCTTGCATATAGCATTTGGTCTTGATGTCATGGTCACACCATGCATCAAGTTTGGCCAATTCCTCCGGACTTATGTCAGCTGGTGCTTCCTTCGGAGGTGCTTTCTCTAACACGTAGAGCATTTTCTCCGAAGTTAAGACAATCTTCAACTTCCGGAACCATTCCGTATAGTTGGCGCCAGTCAACTTGTTTTGTTCGAGGATCGAGAATAATGGATTTCGCGAATTCATTGTATGAAATACTGAAAAGAAAAACAGACATATATCAATGATTGTTTAACAATTTACTAAGACATAAAATAGGCGAATTTAATTTTATGAATCTCACTCCCACTATTTTAACGATTTCACCACCCTCTAGTGAAAACGGGAAACTTTTTCCTTAGTGAGAACATGGAGTCCAATTGACAAACTTATGGTCCCGAATAATATCAGCCAACCATAATTCTCAAAAGGTAGAGCCCAATTGCTTCCAAAGCAACTCCCATGTGTTTACCTCATGTCCAATAAGGGCCCAATAATATGACGTCGTTTAAAGTGACATGTCAAGATTACCCATCAATATTAAGTTGTGATGGACGGTCGCCATGTGGATCCCCCAATAATATGAGCCGATCCCATGGGAGTTCCACCCAACTTACAACATTTGTCGATCCAATGTACAGCTTTCCGACGGACGGGCCCCCCCAATAATATGAGCCGGACCGTATCCGCGGGTAGCATCACATACATTGACCGTTGATGGAAGGTGGGAACATTTAAACAAATTTAAATTTCCTTTATTTATCTTGATATAAATTTTAAATCATATTTAAAATGAGGGATTTTTAATTATAAAAATATTTGTCTCATCATATTCATTTTATTGCATGCTTGCCGGATTCACGCAATTTATGCCTAAACATGCATACAATCATAATATCAAATATTATATAGGATGATCGATTCCATTTCTAATTGACCCGTGGTTGCCAATCACGGGTCTTAGTCCAATCCTAGGTAATATGCAGTATGCAATGCAATCCTATTACATGTGCTTCCAATTTACATTTCTTCAGTCTTTATTGTCTGCTGGGCCCACCATCATCAAATCTTGATCTCCCACTAAATCTAATGCATTTACAATAAATAACAATGACAAGTAGGGGATACATTTTTAGGGGTGGAAACGGGCTATAAACCAAGCCCACTTTTATTACATATGACATTCATATCGGGCCATAAACCAGGCCCATTAATAAAACCAACAACAATAAAAACAAAATGTAAATTCCTAACATACACCTACAAAATTGGTCATGGCAATCGATCATCCTTATCCAATAACATTTAATTCAAAATTAATTTATTGGATAACATGCACAGTGGCAATTCAAATTTAAACAAGATAAAATCATATTTATATATAAAATCTCATTTCACATATAAAATCATATTTTATCTCTATATCAAATAAAATCATATTTATCTATAAAATCCAATTTTACAAATAAAATCATATTTTACTCAATATATCATAAGATCATATCTTATCATCAATTGTACCAAAATAATTGATTTCAAAATTCAATTTACGGATAAAATATTAAAATTTTCCAAAAATTCAAATTTATCCAAAATCAATTTTAAAAATTTACGGACTCGAACAATTCGATCCGAAATCTCGTGAACCAATCAAAAACAATTTTTGATCGGACCAAAAATAAAATTTTAACATATTAAAATTAATTTTTAATAAAAATAATAATTTTTCCCGCGGGCCGCCCGGGACACTCCCGGGCCGGCCCGCACCCGGGGCGCGGGCCGGGGGCAGCCAGGCTGCCCCCTTAGGGCAGCAACAATTGCTGCCCTGGCGGCGCCTGGCGCCGCCGCTGGGCGGCGCCGTGCGTCGCCCTGGGCGGCGCCGAGCGCTGCCCTGGCGCCGCCCCTGGGCGGCGACGGTCGCCGTCCTGGGCGGCGCCATGCGCCCCCTTTGGGCGGCGCCGTGCGCCGCCTGGGGCAGCAACAATTGCTGCCCCACCGGGCAGCGATCCAATCGCTGCCCGGGTTTTGCCCCGAAAAAATTTTTTTTATTTAAAAATATTTATTTTGTTTTCCAAAAACCGAGATTCAAAAATTTTGTACAATTGATTAATTTAATCGTTTGATCTGAGCAACCTGGCTCTGATACCACTGTTGGAAAAAACTGGCGGTCAGATCAATCACGATTGATACCCTGTGCAGCGGAAGTTTAAAATTTTTTTTTTTTTATCATGGAACAATTCCATGGTGTGGGTATCAACCATTCAACGATTAAATTATTGTGTGTGTAAAATTCAAATAACAATTAATTAAATTTTACCTTCAATCTCGAAGCGAGATTATTGGACACCACACAGATTTCTCTGCGCTTCTTGTATCTCCCAGGAACTGATGAACTCCTTCAATCAGGTCCACGAACGGAGGTTTAATCCCTCTGATAGATTGCACTAGAAAATCTATCAGAAGTTTTCTGCGAAGAGATTAAACGAATCTGATTCGTTATTCCTGACTGCAATTCAAAAATCACAGACCGGAATTTCTCGGGCAGAGGGGAAGGGGTCGGCCGAATGAGAGAAAAAGGGGCTAGGTTTTTTTTTCGATTTTTCTGTCTCTCAATAATGACCTGTTATGTTTAATTTCTGTACTGAAATAACTTATTTATAATGCAGGCCACTAACACCTTAGGGCCCATTAGTCATAAGTTGAGGCCCGACAAGCAAAGCCCGCTCGTTCAGAAATTAATATAAAATTCATCGTGACTCCAATTGATAAACCGATTTTACCAATGTGCACAGAAACCATTTCTGCACATTTTAAAGTCAAAATAAATTTTCCTGAATCCGAATTCAGTGGTTTCCTAAAATGTCCATCCCTATGTCATTTTAGGAAATCCTACTCCCTTACTCTTATTTAAGAAGTCCAACTCCTTAGTTCATTAAATTTAACTCTTTAAATTTAACTATCTCAACGGGGATTAAAACTCCATTACACTGTGTGACCCTCAATGGTTCAGGGATACAGCTAGCCGTGGGCTCACAACTCCTTGTGACTCGGAACAACACTTTCCGACTTGCCCAACGAATCATGGTAAAGCGCCTAGCAACATCGCCCCATGATTCCCTAGGTATCACTGATAGTGCCTACAAGAACCAGTAGATTTTGGTTAACGTACAGTACGGTCCCTTCATCCATATATCCCGATCGAATCAACAACCATTGGTATATCGAGAGTCGCTCAAGATTCGATAACTATGCAATACATCTTGAAGATCAAATTAGTGACATCGCATGTGCTACTAAGAAACCATTTCTTAAATCACATCAAGTACTCTGGCCAGAGATTTGTCACACTAATATCTCCTCAGATCGCATAGGATATCCACACTCGCAAGTATGTGGTGAATCCTTGACAACAATGCATTGACTCCTATATGTGTCGTAACTGTACCCAATCTCGACACCTGATGACCCCCATAGAGTCGGTAAACGAGTCAAAGCACAGCACTAGCATATAGAGTCTCCATGATGTTTCAAGTCGTAAGGACTAATGGTGTACAACCAAAACCGCGGACTTTATCCACTCGATAAGTGATAACCACTTGGAAAGTCCGGATAGGGTAGTTCGATTATTCATCATATGAATATCCATTTGCATGCTTCGAACATCTCCATGTTCCCTACCAATGAAACGTGGTACTCCGCATCGCAAATGCTAGTCTCAAACTCGAGCGATCCTTATCCTTATTATCGGACGGCTCAATCGACTAGGAACGGTTTTAGAATATACAGTGACTATAAGATGTATTTCATGATAGACATCCCCATGTTCTACCACATCTTACATACACTATAGTATATTCAAGGTCTTTATCAAAACAACAATAGTATATCACAATATAACAATATGAAGTAATATAAAGTCATTGCCATTAATAAAAGTGTAAATAATATTAAACAAAAGATTGTTTATACAAAGAGTCATCAAAGCCCATAGCCACACAGTTGGCTCAATGGGCACCTACTCTTACAACAAGATGATATGCACATGCCGCATAACAATAATAACATGCAAACATATAAATGCAACATATAAGCATGCATATCCGCTGGCAATATCAGTCAGTACTTACGTACCTTTCTAAGGCAGTCCTAGTAGTCCCACTCTATGTTCCAAGCCTATCATCAAGTCTACAATGCAAATACCCATGCATCATTCAATAAGAACTAAAACCTTAACTAAGCTATTGCATACTCCTAAATAATTTAAGGAGACCATAGCTATACATGTGTCCGTCGTCAGCCCTTTGCTGTCGATTGTCTCAAAACTAGGCCACAGCTCCGCTATGACACCTGGATCGCTATGCCACTTCCGGATTCCCCACGGGACGCCTAGAATTCCTTAGATCTGAGTTAGAAGGCCAAGGAATTGAGAGAGAAGAGGTGAATGGTGCACTTCAAAAATGAGCTCGGCACCCCCTATTTATAGACGGCGATCGGAGCTTCCGAACCGCAATCGGAACGTCCGAACATGATCGGAACGTCCGATCCTGCCATCGGAGCTTCCGATCTTGCATTATTCGCCACATGTCAAAATATCACTGGTTGACTTCGGATAGGGCGATCGGAGCTTCCGATCCCGATCGGAGCTTCCGATCCGTCCGATACCAAATTGGTTTAATTAACATAATTAATCTCTTAATTACCAATTTCGGGTACGGGGTACTACAGTTCGACTGTCGACCAGTAGCGCAGTAATATTCAATGAAAGAATATTAATGCGGTTAAGCATTAATGGAGCTTATAGGGAATTCGACGAGAGTCTGAGTGTGTTGGAAGCTATTTCGACCAGACACTCGAGAAAGGGTTTCTTGTACGTTCTCGAGGTTTTACCCTAGATTTCGAGGACGAAATCTTTTAAGGGGGGGAGAATGTGGTGACCCGTATCCAGAATTGACGATTAATGAGTAATTAATCATGTAATCATGTTTAGATTAAGTAAAAAATGATTAAGAAAATTCCAAAAGGGTTAACGTAGTCCAGAAACGGATCCAGGACACTCAAAATAGCCGGGAAGGTCCCGAGGGTCCGAAGGGTTCGGAAGCTCCGAACCAAGTCAGGAGGTTCCGAACAGGATCGGAGGATCAAAAGTCAGGATCGGAGGCTCCGATCGAGATCGGAAGCTCCATCGGTGAGATCGGACGTTCCGATCGGGACCAGGGCACATGTCATTGCTGACGTCAGGAAAGTGACTTCATGGCTGTCTTAATATTGGGCGATCGAACGCTCTGAAGAATGGATCGGAGGTTTCGATCGTGTTCAGACGTTCCGAACTGGGTTCGGAGGCTCCGAACTTCGCCTATAAATAGGGGGCCGAGATTTCATTTTCAAGTGCACCTTTCCCTCTCTTCTCTCTGATTCGTAAGCGTTCTAACTCAGATCTAGGGAGTTCTAGGAATCCTATTGGGAATCCGGAAGTGGCATAGCGATCCCAACGTCGAGGCGAAGATGTGCCTAAGTTTTGAGGCAATTGTCATCAGCGGGCTGACGACGGACGCAGGTATAGCTATGGTCTCCTTAAATTATTTAGGAGTATGCAATAGCTTAATTAAGGCTTTTAGAGCTTAAATAATGATGCATGGGTATTTGCATTGTAGAGTTGATAATAGGCTTGGAACCTAGAGCGAAACTGCTAGGAACTGCCTGTAGTAAGGTACGTAAGTACTGACTGAGATAGCTAGCGGGTTTGCATGCTTATATGTTGCATTTGTGTGTCATATTATTATGCAGCATGTGCGTATCATATTGTGCCTGTCCATCTTTTGAGATGAGCCATGTAGGGCAGCTCAGCCCTATTTGGACGGTTGATGTCTAGGGCCCAGTGACTGACGGGTCATGGGTGGCTAGCATCGGGGGACACGGTCCACGTCCTATAGGAATGAGCAGTGTACGCAGGGTTTGCTCCCCGGGTTGTACCACTCATGTCCTAGGCGCCATTACTGAGCAGTGTATACAGTTATCCCCGATATGGATACCCGATCATTTGCATGCATCATATTTGTATGTTTTACCCAGTGCTTTCGTTTTGAGCTTAGTGCTCACGTCCAGTCTTTTTTGTGTATCTGGACACCCCATTCGACGGGGCAGGTGTAGTGCAGGATTGAGCACCAGGAGCTTGGAGTAGCCAGTGACCAGTGAAGACAGCAGGATTAGCTGTAGGTTTTGCCTTTAGGCTGTTTATTCGATTTTGTTGTATAAATCAAATGGGTTTATCCAGTTGTATTCTGTCGATCTGTTTTTATTTAAGTCTTCCGCAGCGATTTATTTAATGCATGTTTAATTATGCTCTTAACTCTGATTAGGTAGCGGATCCGGGTAGGGTCGCTACAATTGTTGTAGTTGTAAACATTATTTCAGTTGTATCGAATCATCATACTATGGTTGTATCATTTATTGTTCGATTGTATATTTCATTGTATTCTGAATACTGTGTGTATTACATGGGATTGTAATAAATAAATTATAAATAACTTGAAGCAATGATACATGTATTATTTATCCAGCAATTCGTGAATGATTGCAAGTGATTCTGCTAAGTTTTGGCATGATGTTAGTTGATTAGTGTTCAATTGTGGTAACTCATGGGGTTTGAGTGGGCCGATTGTAACCGTGTGACTTGTGGTTAGTCTAGGCATTTTCCTATGATTGACCTAGATAGTCAACAAACTAAAATTTTTCCAACGATGAGTGGACTCATCTAGAGGCATAGGAATATTGTTCGGTTTAAAACATTGTGCTTTGTTCTAGGTTGTTTCCTTAGAACAGTAGGATGTCTGACCTTCGTTAGGTTGAGACTTGTGATGATGGGTTTTCATCAAAATGACAGGTCCAGTATATGCCGAGAGTTGTGGATTATGACCATGATTTGACGTGAGGAGGCGCGACCCTATGTCGATGTACCTGGGAGCCTTTGTGCTTCATGGATGGCGGTGGGAAGGCTACTCAGTCTAGAGATTTGGTAACAGTCACGACGAGGTATGACCTTGGATTAGATATTAGGTTTGATATCAATGATTCGATATCGTCTGGTGTGCCAAGGATATTAGTTTGAGTGTTCTGCTGTGAGAACCAGTCTTGGATGGGATGTTGTTTTAAAACTTTGACTCGAATAAGAGGACTACTCCATGATGATTGATTTCATCTGTGGTGGGTTATATCGGATGCTAATAATTGTATAGGACTATTTAAGATGAGAAGGAAGCGTGGTCTATACCTGTGAAGCCTTGGTGGTTGTCCAGGTGGGTTATCATGGTAAGCTGCCTCAATCTTAAATTGTTGCACAATCTTAGCGAGGGATATAATCAGGAGCGTGTCCGAAGATTTTGGGAATCTTTGGGATTCATTAGGTATAATTCTTGGACTCAATGAGTCGTGGTGTTCAATTCTAAGGAATGAGGCAAGGGATATTGAGTACAGTGATTGAGCTAAGTACTGTCTGATATTTTCATAGGTTGAGCGTATGATTTTCCGTGAGATGGAAATGATCTAGTTTGATGGATCACGAACAATTCATGGGCTTAGTTCGTCTTGGTGTTCTCCTTGGGTGAAACAAGACAACAACTAGTAGTACTAAGGTGGCACAAAAATTGTGCTAATGACTGCTAGTGACTATTGGCTAACTCTATTAGAGTTAGGGAGATTTAGTCCAGCGTATGAGATAGCTGTCAGTAGTAAGGCGTGAGATGGTGTCAATAAGACTACTAATAGCTATTGTATGGATATTAAGTATGGGTGTGTTGAAACCAGAGCGATTTAGGTATTCCAAGTGTTGGGAATAGTTCGTTGTGGCAACGGAACCAAGTTTGACCTAGCCACGTAGGATAGATGATCAGTGGTGGTCTGATATGATGAGTGCGAGCCTAAGTAGAGCGACGAGTTTGATTGGTTGAGCCAATCTGTGATGATCGGGGTGTATCAATTAAGAAATACTTGAATAGTATTTTGTCTCGTAGTGCTCAGAAGATTTGTATTTGGTACAATCTCAGAACAGTCGAGTATTTGGATAAGCTCATGGAAATTAGCATGGGTACGTCAATTGTCTGATCGTGATATGTGACATTAGATAGGATCTAGAACTCGGGATCTAGCAGGTTGGGCCACTAATTTTCCTGCGTGTGGTGCGCGATGTCATTAAGATGATTGAGATAGTCGGTGGTCGAATTAGTATCCAACGAGATTTGCTATTGGATTGGAAGACTTCGTAAGATTGCGATTTTCCATGGATGATGTGTTAGTCAGGAATCTTCGGATTTTTTAAGTGCTAAGGCTGATGCGTTCAGCAAAGGAGTGATTTGACTCTGGAGAATCCATTGGGATTTAGCTTCCAGGATCTTTATGTTAAACCTTGGGAGGTTGGGACGAGAAATGATGGTATCATCAGAGACTCCGTGATGAGTAATACTAAATGCAATGACTGTCGAGTTTCGAGACAGAATAGGAAGCGTTTCCATATGTTTGTGCACAGTGAAATGACTTAGTCAAGCATATTGGTGGGAGCTTGCCTTAGTTTTGATGTGTGTACAGTGATTGCAAGTACGTATAACTATCAGGAGGATGCCCATCGATTAAATTCATTGGTGAATAACCTATTGTCGAGATGATGTAGATCATCAGGGTTGCGACGATTGCCATTGCGGCATATGTGTATGACTGCGCAGACCGATGGTTCAAGAAAGGATTTTGTGACATGATTGTCATGTGTTGAGAGTTACTTATAACACAGTTTTGAGTATACTAAGAAACGTAAACTGTGATTCTCACTAGACATGGTGGACTGAATTCCCAATAATACTTGGGAAACGAGTTTGCTTCGGTGGAACATGGGAAGGATGACCAGTTTGGGAATCGTGTTAAGCAGTTACATTGGAGTATAGCTTTGTGTCAACTAGATTCTCTTGA
This sequence comes from Henckelia pumila, assembly GCF_033568475.1. Lineage (NCBI taxonomy): Eukaryota > Viridiplantae > Streptophyta > Magnoliopsida > Lamiales > Gesneriaceae > Henckelia > Henckelia pumila. Next base: position 110,794,863 of record NC_133122.1, read on the forward strand.
GGAGAAATTTAGGCTTTGTTGTGTCAGCACAGTGTTGGAAATGGTGTTTCCTGTCTAGAGGTGTTAGACACCGAGAACTTTTGGAACCATGAGATGGTTAGGTTCAGTTAATGATTCGAAGAATGTCATAAGCCAGTAAAGTTATGATTTGGTCTTCGTCAATCTAAGATTTTTTCTTGGGTCGATGATCTCGATCGAGCGGGTGTTGGTATCTTTCGTGATCAGAGAGATCGTGGGCAGGATGGAAGACGTACCAGTTTGTGATACATTAGTGCCAAGGAAGTTTGACTGTCGACCAGTAGCGCAGTAATCTTCAGTTGGGAGAATGTTAATGCGGTTCAACATTAATGGAGCTTGTAGGGAATTCAACAAGAGTCTGAGTGTATCGGGAGCTAATTCGACCAGACACTGGAGCAAGGGTTCCTAGTACGTTCTTGAGGTTTACCCTAGATTTCGAGGACGAAATCTTTTAAGGGGGGAGAATGTAGTGACCCGTATCCAAAATTAAAGATTAATGAGAAATTAATCATGTAATCATGTTTAGATTAAGTAAAACATGATTAAGGAAATTTCAAATGGATTAACGAAGTCAAGAAATGAATCCAGGACACTCAAAATTTGATGGAACTTCGGGGGATCCGAAGTCAGGAACGGAGGATCCAAACCGGATCGGAGGCTCCGAAGTCGAGTTCGGAGGCCACGAGGAGTTGAGACGATCCGAAGTCCGATCGGTAGATCCGTTCGTGTGCGTCTATCTGTCCCAATATAATATGTCATCGGTGACGTCACGGAGGTGACTTCGGACGATCCGAAGTGCAGGATCGGACGGTCCGAAGAGCTGGCAGGGACACTTGTCATGCATGCAAGGATCGGTCGGTCCGAAATGAGGTTCGGATGGTCCGAACCCTTGCCTATATAAAGGGACCGAGAGGCTCATTTGTTAGTTGTACCAACTTCCTCTCCTTCGCCCGCGTGGCTCTATTTTAGGGCTTTGGGTACTCCTATTTTAGAGTTGGAGTAGGAAATATACTTTAGTATAGTCAGACAGTATCTGACATAGTAGCGGAGCAGTGCTCGTGTAGCAGGGCTATAAGTCCCTGAAATTAATTATTTCGTGACTAGCAGAGTTGATTATTATTTATTTTGGAATTAATGGAGATTTATTGAGCCGGGATTGAATCGATTTAAATTGGAAATTCAGGTACTGAGTTGCAATTGTGGGGTGGACCAAGTCAAAGCCTTGACTTATATTATTATCATCTATCATCTATCACCATCACTCCATCCACTTCTTTTCCCCTTCCACGTCGACCGAGAGAGAGAGGAAGCCATGGCCAACAATTCTCCAAGCTTCTTCTTCCTCTGATTCGCACGATTTGATCGTCAGATTTTTTATTCGAGTTGAGATTCAAGGTCACCGCAATGAGGGCGTCGTTTTGCCGTATGTTTTGCTACGATCTATGAACTTTGATTTTTGCCGGGTTGTTAGAATTTTATAATTTTCGGGTATGTTATTCTTGAGCTAGCATAGACCGTGTATTCGAAGTCGGTTCGGAAAAATAATGAAGTTTGGATTTTATATGATTTTTGGAGCATATTTTCAAAAATGGGTTTTGGAATTATGATGATAATTGGTTTGAGATTTTTGGTTTGACCGTTTATAGCCGTTATGCCGTCGAAATCGAGTTTTGGATTATTGGTTTTATTACTTTGGTTTGATTTCCGGGTTTTGCTTGAGTTGATGAATTGATATCGAATCCGTATGTTCTACATTTAAGAGTTTGATTGAAAGATTCGGGTTTGGAACAAACTTGGAAGTTTGAACCGATTCGAGAGTTGAAGACGGTATATATAGTGTTGAAATTTTTGTAAATGGTTTGTTTTGATTTGATTCGGTATTGATTGAATTCGTTGTCATTTTCAGATTTGAATCCTCGACGAACTTGAAAGGTAAAAGACGACATTGAATTGAATGGGGTTGAATACTCGAGTTTGATTGATTCTCGAGTCCCACAAATCACATACTGCATGTTAATTTGTTGGTGTGAACTTGATTGATTTACTTTGTTTGCACTTGCATTCATATTAAGCCGAATATTTGATTCGTTTTGAAATTAGACGATTTAGGGAGCTATATTGAAGTGGCCTTGGATTTCGAGTTTTTCCAAGTGCTAGAATACTTCTTATAGTTGCTTTTAAGTCTAGGGGTTGAGTTGTGCGACATCCACCCCGAATGGGAGTGTCGGTGGGTTGTTCGTAATGACTTGACTTCGGGATCCCAACTGACTACCGATTGATATTTCGATTATCTGACTTGATAATCCCGAGTTTTGAAGTCATGCATACATCCACTCTCATTTGGATTTATTGATGATTGATATATTTCAATATGAGTTGTTTAATTGATATTGTATGCCTGTCTCTTTTACTTGGAAATTATATTTCTAACCGGGTTATCCAGCTGTTGTTTTTGTTTGTATGTGTACTTGACAACAGGAGGATCAGGAGCCGGACCGAGTCGTTTGGGTTAGCTCGGGGTGAGAATGATAGAAGTGAGACACCGTGTCATAGGGTTGTGTCTTTTGAACTTGTATTATTTTTTATTAGTCGATCGAACCCTATCGTCGAACTTGATATGTTGTACTTTTGGGCAGAACCTAGAATATTGTATGTTTAAATGTTGATTTGTATGTGTGTATGGGTTTCAATTGATTGGAGTTGCCTTTGAGTGATTTTCCAGGATTCTGCACTTTTCTGCCCAAATGGCCTGCGCGCGAGCGAGGCTTGACCTCGCGCGCGCGTGAGCATGCCTGGAGGGCTTGGGTTCTCTTGCCCGCGTGAGTGCGAGCACATCACCTCGCGCAGGCGCGAGCCTCCTGCGAGGCCTCTGGCTGCTTTGCCTGCGCGCGCGCGAGACGATGGCTCGCGCAGGCGCGAGGCTTTTATAAAAAAAAAATTGGCATGCTTTTTCTTTTGCTTTGATTGTTTAAAACCAAAGTATAAAAGATTAGAAACGGGGTCTCACATTAATTGGTATCAGAGCCATAAGATTCTTGGAATTGAACTAGAGTGAGCGGGGTGGATCGAGTCCACATGAATTGAATTCTCGCATGTGATTGATTTATTTAAATGATTATTTTAAATACGCGCGAGCATTCTTTATTGAATCTTGAATTAATTGAATTACATGATTTGTGATTTAATTTATAAAGCATGAATTACGTGATATATATCTGTATTTGTGCTATTATCTGTTCTCGAATATCCTTGAGGTTCATGAGTACTCAGAGCAGAGTTTTGGACACCGAAGTTATGAGATTGAGATTGAGATTGAGATTGAGATTGAGATATTGTGTCCTAACCCTTTGATATCAGATGGCACCTCGACGATCTGTGCGAAGAAGTCAACCACCTTTGGTTCCTCATTCTAATGAGAATCCGTAGCCAGTAGTAACTCCTCCAAATGATCAGGGTTGTACTGGAGTGGATCAAATTGATGCTATCGAGACCCCTATGGAAACTCTATTCAAGAGATTTTGATCGTTCCGACCGCCTACCTTGACGAGTACCAAGAACTCCATCTATTGTGAAAGTTGGCTAGAAACTTTGATCAACTCTTTGATTCCCTCGACTATACCGATGACCGTAGAATCAGGTTAGTCATTCACCAGCTACAGGGTGTTGCTAAGAATTGGTGGACTACAACCAAGAGAGCAAATGAGAATCGAGGCACCGTTATCACTTGGAGTTTGTTCAAGATTGAGTTCTATAAGCGATTCTTTCCTGTCTCGTATCGAAAGTAAAAGGGTGCCAAATTTGCGAATTTGAAGCAAGGGAACTTGAGCATCGAGGATTACGTGAGCAAATTTGACAGTCTCTTGAGGTTCGCACCTCACATAGCAGACAACGAAGAAGCCAAGGCCGATCATTTCATCAACGGCTTGAACCCGGAGATTTTCACTTTGGTCAATATCGGGAGACCCAACAACTTCGTAGATGCTATGGATCAGGCAAAGGTAGCCGAAGCTGGACTATTGATGCAGTGAGGAAATAAGTTAGCTCCTCTGCAGCAGCAGAGATCTTTTCAGAATCAGACTGTTCAGTTTCAGCCTCAGCAGTCCCAGTATCAGTACCAACCTTCTCAGCAGTCAAATCAGTCTCAGAGGGTTGAGGGAGGAAGCAGTGGCAGAAACAGGCAAGATCGGTATAGACCAAAAGGGAAGCAATTTAAGAAGCCTGGGAGCAGTTCATCGAGTTCCAGTGGCTCTAGAAAGTTCAGTTCTGGGCAGAGTTCAGGGTTTTCAGGAGCATCGTGCAGTATGTGTGGAGGTCGTCACCCAAGTGATCAGTGTTGAGGCGTGTTTGGTAGTTGTAATATCTGTCAGCACGGGTCACTTTGCTAGAGTCTGTCCTCAGCGGGGATCTAATAGAGCTCAAAGCTGCAGTTCTTCTCAACCGCCAGCTCAGCCCAAGAGATCTGCTTCTACAGTCCATTCTTTTCAGCCCCAGCAGCAGTCTCGTCAGGGAGGTAATCAGAATCAGAACCAACCTCCTCGACAGCAGGCGGGGGTGTTTGCCTTGACAGAGGATCAGGCCAATGCAGCTCCGAATGATGTGATAACAGGTAACTGTTCGATTTTTGGTTATCCTACATATGTTTTGATTGATACGGGTGCTTCTCACTGTTTTATTTCTGAAAGATTTGTCTTGATGCATGATTTATTTGTCGATCCATTATCTGATGTTGTTTATATTACTTCGCCTTTGGGTGGAGAAACTGTTTCGGTGAGATTGGTCCGAAATTGTGTGTTAGAATCTGAAGGGAATTCGATTGAGATTAACTGCATTGTACTTGGACTATCTGATTTTGACTGTATTGTCGGGATTGATGCTTTGACCAAGTATAGGGCGACAGTAGATTTCTTTCAGAAAGTGGTCCGATTCAGACCCGAGATGGCAGCCAAATGGAAGTTTTTCGGTAAGGGTTCTCGATCCAGAATTCCTTTGATTTCTGTGTTATCCATGTCTCATTTTCTATAGAGAGGGGCAGAGGGATTTCTGATTTATGCAATGGATGTTCGGAGGTCTAGTCCTGAGTTGACTGAGATACCAGTGGTTAGCGAGTTTCGAGATGTATTTCCAAACGAGATTCCTGGTTTGCCACCTATTCCAGAGATCGAATTTAACATTGAACTTGCACCAGGTACTTAGCCTATTTCGAAAGCGCCTTACCGAATGGCTCGGTTATAATTGAAAGAGTTGAAGGAGCAGTTAGAAGATTTGATTGCCAAGGGATACATCCAACCTAATGTATCGCCTTGGGGTGCTCCAGTGCTTTTCGTGAGGAAGAAAGATAGTTCTATGAGACTCTGCATCGACTACCGCCAGTTGAATCAAGCGACGGTCAAGAACAAGTATCCTCTACCTAGAATTGATGACCTTTTTGATCAACTGCAAGGTTCTTCAGTGTATTCGAAGATAGATTTGATATCATGGTATCATCAGTTGAGAGTTCGCGACGAGGATGTGCCTAAGACAGCCTTCAGAACCAGATATGGGAATTTCGAGTTTATAGTCATGCCGTTCGGTTTGACCAATGCTCCAGCAGTTTTTATGGATCTGATGAAACGTATCTTTCAGCGGTATTTAGATGAGTTTGTCATTATCTTCATTGATCATATTCTAATCTATTCGAAGAACAGTTCAGATCATGCAGAGAATTTGAGGATTGTATTGCAGATTTTGCGAGCCGGACAGTTGTATGCTAAGCTATCAAAGTGCGAGTTTTGGTTGGACCGAGTGGTTTTTCTAAGCCACATCATATCGGGAGATGGAATTGCTGTGGACCCCAGTAAGATCGAGGCAGTCATGAATTGGACGAGACCGACATCAGTGCCAGAAATCCGAAGCTTTATGGGTTTAGCGGGATATTATCGCCGATTTATCAAGGACTTCTCTTCCATTTCAAAGCCGATTACCCAATTAACCCAGAAGAATGCACCGTTTGTTTGGTACGAGGAGTGCGATGCCAGTTTTACTGAACTGAAGAAGAGGTTGACCAGCGCACCGATCTTATCTATTCCATCAGGTACGGGAGGTTTTTCCATTTACTGTGATGCTTCTCACCGTGGTCTTGGATTCATTCTTATGCAGAGGAAGCACGTCATAGCTTATGCATTGAGGCAGCTGAAGCCGCACGAGACTCGTTATCCAATCCATGATCTTGAGCTTGCTGCGATCATTTTGCTTTGAAGACCTGGCACCATTACCTTTATGGTGAGTCTTTTGAAATATTTTCTGACCACAATATCCTGAAATACTTGTTTTCCTAGTCCGAGCTGAACATGAGACAGAGGAGATGGATGGATTTGCTTAAGGACTTCGACTGTGAGATCAAGTATTACCTTGGAAAGTCGAATGCAGCTGCAGACGCTCTTAGACGGAGGCTTTGTTCCTTATCTCTCGCTACGATTGGTGTCTCTCAGTTGATTGAAGAATGTTGTATTTCTGGTTTGGAGTTTGAGACCTATAGGAGATACATCAGAGATTTTGCGATTTGGGCCGAACCAGAGTTGTTTCAGTTGATTAGAGAGGCTTAGATATCTGATCTGAGCTGTCAGAGTTTGATAAAGAGGGTCAGATCAGGTCACCAATCAGAGTTTCGGGTCAGGGATGATGTGTTATTCATGAATAACCGTATTTTTGTGCCCGATGTTTCTGAGTTGAGACAGCGTATTCTTCGAGAGGCGCATTGTAGTCGGTTCAGTGTATATCCCGAAGGCCGAAAGATGTATAATGACTTGAAGACTCAGTTCTGGTGGAAACAGTTGAAGGGAGACGTCATGAGGTATGTGTCCTGTTGTCTGAATTGTCAACAGGTGAAAGCCGAGAGGAAGAAACCAGGTGTCTTATTGCACAGTTTGCTTGTTCCTGAATGGAAGTGGGATCACATCTATATGGATTTTGTCACAAAGCTACCGCGTTCAGTCAGAGGTTGTGATGCGATTTGGGTAGTGATTGATCGGTTGACGAAATCTGCTTGTTCCATTCCGTACAGGATGACATACCGTCACGATCAGATGGCCGAGTTGTATGTCAGAGAGGTTGTGAGATTGCACGGCGTGCCGGATTCGATAGTATCAGACAGAGATCCGAGATTCACTTCTCACTTTTGGCACAGTTTACAGGAGGCATTGGTACTCGTTTGCACTTGAGCACAGCGTATCACCCTTAGACCGACGGTCAGTCCGAGCGTACGATCCAAACTTTGGAGGATATGCTTCGAGCAGTGGTGCTTGATTTTGGCTCAAATTGGCAGGATTCCTTACCTCTAGTAGAGTTTTCGTACAATAACAGCTTCCAAGCGAGTATTGGTATGGCACCTTTTGAAGCTTTGTACGGGAAGAAGTGCAGATCTCCATTATTTTGGGATGAGGTTTCAGAATCACCTGAGTTGGGTCCAGATATGATTCGCGATATGGCAGAGCAGGTGAAGTTTATTCGAATCAGAATGAAGAAAGCCCAAGACAGACAGGCCAAGTACGCTAATATCAGACGCATGCCTCTATCTTTTTATCAGGGAGACCGAGTGTTTTTGAAGATTTCTCCGTTCAGAGGCACTGTCAGATTTGGGAAAAGAGGGAAGTTGTCACCGAGAGTCATTAGTCCATATGAGATTTTGGAAAATATAGGCGATCTTGCCTAAAGATTGGCTCTTACTCCGTCTCTTTCAGGCATTCATGATGTGTTTTATGTTTTGATGTTGCGGAAATACCATCCGAATCCTTCCCATGTCCTTTAGCCAGATGAGGCCGAACTCGATTGGACTCTGAGTTACTATCAAGAGACCGATTCAGATTCTTGACAGGAAAGAGACGCAGCTCAGAAACAAGTCGATTCCGTTAGTGAAGATTCAGTGGAGTCGTCACGGAGTTGAAGAAGCAACTTGGGAGACCGAATCTGATGTGAGACAGCGATTTCCAGAGTTATTTGATTGATGTGAGTCCTTCTTCAGTATGATTCTTCCTTAATTTCAGTGTGTGATCTGTTAGATTTCGAGAACGAAATCGAATCTTAGAGAGAGAAAATTGTAAGGCCCTGAAATTAATTATTTCGTGACTAGCAGAGTTGATTATTATTTATTTTGGAATTAATGGAGATTTATTGAGCCGGGATTGAATCGATTTAAATTGGAAATTCAGGGACCGAGTTGCAATTGTGTGGTGGACCAAGTCAAAGCCTTGACTTATATTATTATCATCTATCATCTATCACCATCACTCCATCCTCTTCTTTTCCCCTTACACTTTGATCGAGAGAGAGAGAGAGAGAGAGGAAGCCATGGCCAATGATTCTCCAAGCTTCTTCTTCCTCTGATTCGCACGATTCGACCATCAGATTTTTTATTCGAGTTGAGATTCACGATCACCGCAACGAGGGCGTCGTTTTGTCGCAAGTTTTGCTACGATCTATGAACTTTGATTTTTGTCGGGTTGTCAGAATTTTATAATTTTCGGGTATGTTGTTCTTAAGCTAGCATAGACCGTGTATTCGAAGTCGGTTTGGAAAAAGAATGAAGTTCGGATTTTATATGATTTTTGGAGCATATTTTCGAAAATGGGTTTTGGAATTATGATGATAATTGGTTTGAGATTTTTGGTTTGACCGTTTATAACCGTTATGCCGTCGAAATCGGGTTTTGGATTATTGGTTTTATTACTTCGGTTTGATTTCCGGGTTTTGCTTGAGTTGATGAATTGATATCGAATTCGTATGTTCTACATTTCAGAGTTTGATTGAAAGATTCGGGTTTGGAACGAACTTGGGAGTTTGAACCGATTCGAAAGTTGAAGACGGTATAGTATTGAACTTCTTGTAAATGGTTTGTTTTGATTTGATTTGATATTGATTGAGTTCGTTGTCATTTTCAGATTTGAATACTCGACGAACTTGAAAGGTAAAAGACGACATTGAATTGAATGGGGTTGAATACTCGAGTTCGATTGATTCTGGAGTCCCACAAATCACATACTGCATGTTAATTTGTTGGTGTGAACTTGATTGATTTACTTTGTTTGCACTTGCATTCATATTGAGCCGAATATTTGATTCATTTTGAAATTAGACTATTTAGGGAGCTATATTGAAGTTGTCTTGGATTTCGAGTTTTTCCAAGTGCTAGAATACGTCTTATAGTTTCTCTGAAGTTTAGGGGTTGAGTTGTGCGACATCCACTTAGAATGGGAGTGTCGGTGGGTTGTTCGTAATGACTTGACTCCGGGATCCCAACTGACTACCGATTGATATTTCGATTATCTGACTGATAATCCCGAGTTTTGAAGTCATGCATACATCCACTCTCATTTGGATTTATTGATGATTGATATATTTCAATATGAGTTGTTTAATTGATATTGTATGCCTGTCTCTTTTACTTGGAAATTATATTTCAAACCGGGTTATCCGGCTGTTGTTTTTGTTTGTATGTGTACTTGACAACAGGAGGATCAGGAGCCGGACTGAGTCGTTTGGGTTAGCTCGGGGTGAGAATGATAGAAGTGAGACACCATGTCATAGGGTTGTGTCTATTGAACTTGTATTATTTTTTATTAGTCGATCGAACCCTATTGTCGAACTTGATATGTTGTACTTTTGGGCAGAACCTAGAATATTGTATGTTTAAATGTTGATTTGTATGTGTGTATGGGTTTCAATTGATTGGAGTTGCCTTTGAGTGATTTTCCAGGATTCTGCACTTTTCTGCCCGAATGGCCTGCGCGGGAGCGAGGCTTGACCTTGCGAGCGCCCGAGCATGCCTGTAGGGCTCGGGTTATTTTTCCCGCGCGCACGCGAGCACATCACCTCGCGTAGGAGCGAGCCTCCCTGTAGTAACCCAGATTCCATTTTAAGATAATAATATGATAATCATGATTAAGGGTCCAGTCTAAACTGCTGAACTGTTGAGCTGCTGAACTGCAGCTAGGGAATATGAGCAGCTAGGGAAACATGAGCAGCTAGGGAATCTGCTGCTAGGGATTCTTTAGCTAGGGAATTCTCTTGCTAGGGATTCTACGGCTAGGTAATTCTGCATTTAGCCTGTTAGGGAATCCCGAACTGCTATTAAGGAATCCCGACCTGCTGCTAGGAAATCCCGACCTGCTGCTAGGGAAACCCGAACTGCTATTAGGGAAGCCCGAACCCTCCAGGACAAGCAGGCAGGTGTGTGGACGCTTGCATGAATGACAGTTGGTGCCTAAGCATGAGCTGTCAATAATGGTAGTGACTCAGCTCAAGCATCTAATACGTGGCGTGCTTATAAGAGCTCGGACGTCTCGACGTCAGCTCAAGAATCCCAATCACCCCAAATATTTGTCTATAAATAGGAGCTGGGGACTCAGTTATTTTTCACATCACTTCCATCTCACTTCATATCTTTGCCCGGAAAAGAGTAGCTTAGGATCTCGGGAAAGAGTAGCTCGGGAATTCGGGAAGGAATAGCTTGGGAAAGTAGAGCTCGGGGTCGGACCAAGAGACCAGTTCGGGTCAAGCTTGAGACCAGGTCGGGTCGGGAGTTGACCTAGGACAGCTAGGGGTTGTCTTTTTCCAGCTTAGTTCCGACTTCGGTGTTAGGTACATACACATTGACTGAGATTGCCAGCGAGTATACATGTTTATATATTGCATTTATTTGGCATTATTATGTGGCATGATGTATGTTTTGCCACTTTATATACTCATTTATCATGTGCATATACACGTTGAGCCTATACCTTGTTATATCTAATTATAGAGCCGCTCAGCTCTATACTCGATAGTCTGTCATTGAGAGTACCGCGATGGCGGGGACATGTATGTCTGACTACTCTGGTGTACTAGACGAGTGTGGTTGCATCCAGAGGTTGATCCGTGCGGTGGCAGCACTCATGTGGCGCCGGTACTGAGCATGACTTTTCAGATGACCATTTGCCAGTCATCATGTTGCATGCATCATATACATATGTTTACTCATGTCTATGTACTGGGCGTTAGCACTCACGTCCTAGTTGTTGTCTTGGACACCCTATTCCTTGGGTAGGTCGCAGGATGGAAGAAGCTGGTAGTTCGAGGCAAGACTAGGAAGCCGGAGCTTTTCAGGGGATTTTATACAGCAGGATTTGCTTAGCTGTATAATGGTTACTTTTAAGTTCTTCGATATGGTTGTATCACTACAGATTTAAGCTTGGATATGTTTTCCTAAGCTGTTATGTAAATTATGGATTAAGTTTCCGCACGTTTTTACTCTGTTAAGAATTTTGCTGTATTAAGTTTAATTCATGCTATTAGTTGCCAGTTAGTAGGTGATTCTATGCAGGGTCACTACATTTTTGGTATCAGAGCATGCATGGATTTTGGGATTAGTACTTAGGATTAACTCTCATCTTAAGTAATTATTGCGCATTTGGGATTTTAATGTGCAATTCTTTTCAGGATATGGCTGACAAGAGTCACGGTAGTGTTGGCCAGGGAGGTGGTCATCATCATCGTCACCATTGCCATCAGGATGATCGACATCGTCCTCATGAGGGTAGACATCGTTACTCTATTAATAAGTTCATGCAAGTAGGACCGAAACCCTTGTCCTCAAGAGGTTGGATGTCTAAACTCGAGAGTGCGTTTCGAGCTTTCGATTGCACTGAGGAGCAGAAACTGGAAGTTCTAGAATTCTTTCTAGAGGATCGAGCATGCTTATGGTGGGATGCCAAAGCTACTCAGGCACGTACTGAGAGAGGATAGGTGACTTGGGGGGATTTCTGTCAGCAGTTTCAGAAACTGTATTTTCCTCCAGCTGTTCGTCAGGCACGATCTATGGAGTTGCTGACTCTGAGGCAAGGATCAATGACTATTGATCAATATCAGCAACGATTTCTTGATCTGCTACCTTTTAGTCATCATATCAATGACAGTGATGCGTTTAAGTATGATATCTTTCTGCAAGGCCTGAATCAAGATATCTACTCACAAGTTGTCGTATGTGATAATCCGACATCTTATGAGACTTTGGTGAACCGTTGCCGTCAAGTGGAGAACAGCAATAGGCGGGCACTTTTGATGATGTCAGGACAGCCTAGTGGATCTCTTGGGCCTAGGGCTCAATCTGTTGTGCAATCTGGACCTATGTCTTCTTCTACTACTACTACTACTTCGTCTGGTTCTCGTGGTTCACGAGGTACTTTCCGTTTTGGGAAGAAGAAGAAGAAGGATGAATTTTGCAGCCACTGTGGTAGGAAGCATCCTGCGGCTTCATGTCGGAAGGCTACTGGTGCTTGTTATATTTGTGGTGAGCAGGGATATCTGCGGAGAGATTGTCCTCAGCGCATGGGTTCTGCTAGTGGATCGGGATCACAGGTTGGATCTCAGGCTTCTACTTTTCCACGTCAACAGACAGCACCAAAGAGTTCTTCTGGTTACCGTCCACAGACTCAAGGGCATGTATTTGCTCTGTCTCAGAAGCAGGCTACGGAGGGAAGCGATCGCATGTTGGAAGGTACCTTTCTGTTATGTGGTATTCCTGCACTTGTCTTAATTGATACTGGAGCGTCGCATTCCTTTATTTCTAGTCGTTTTGTTAAGAGACATAGATTACCTTATATATCATTAGATATGGATTTAGTTGTATCTACTCCGCTGGAGCAGGAGGTGAAGGTGATCGGTTAACTCGTGCCCGAAAACGCAGCGGAAATATAAAATTTTTAATAAAAGAAATCCGAGCACTTGTGTAGTATTCAAAAACTCAAACAACCATAGGGTGTTTAGAATTTTACCTATCAATCTCAAAGATTGATTTATGGCTCCAAACAAGTTGATAAACAACTAGGCTCTTGAAAAATGGTAGACTCAATCTACAAGCTTCCAAGTAAAAGAGTGGGTGCCCGGTGAGCCAACTTGTGGCTAAGGGCTTTGATGACTCTTTGTATAAACAATCTTTTGTTTAATATTATTTACACTTTTATTAATGGCAATGACTTTATCTTTCTTCATATTGTTATATTGTGATATACTATTGTTGTTTTGATAAAGACCTTGAGTATACTATAGTGTATGTAAGATGTGGTAGAACATGGGGATGTCTATCATGAAACACATCTTATAGTCACTGTATATTCTAAACTGTTCCTAGTCGATTGAGCCGTCCGATAATAAGGATAAGGATCGCTCGAGTTAGAGACTAGCATTTGCGATGCAGAGTACCACGTTTCATTGGTAAGGAACATAGAGATGTTCGAAGCATGCAAATGGATATTCATATGATGAATAATCGAACTACCCTATCCGGACTTTCCAAGTGGTTATCACTTATCGAGTGGATATAGTCCGCGGTTTTGGTTGTACACCATTAGTCCTTACTACTTGAAACATCATTGAGACTCTATATGCTAGTACTGTGCTTTGACTCGTTTACCGACTCTATTGGGGTCATCAGGTGTCGGGATTGGGTACAGTTACAACACATATAGGAGTCGATGCTTTGTTGTCAAGGATTCACCACATACTTACGAGTGTGGATATCCTATGCGATCTGAGGAGATATTAGTGTGACGAATCTCTGGCCAGAGTACATGATGGGGTTTAAGAAATGGTTTCTTAGTAGCACATGCGATGTCACTATTTGATCTTCAAGATGTATTGCATAGTTATCGAATCTCGAACGACTCTCGATATACCAATGGTTGTTGATTCGATCGGGATTTATGGATGAAGGGACCGTACTGTACGCTAACCAAAATCTATTGGTTCTTGCAGGCACTATCAGTGATACCTAGGGAATCATGGGGCGATGTTGCTAGACGCTCTTACCATGATTCGATGGGCAAGTCGGAAATTGTTGTTCCGAGTCACAAGGAGTTGTGAGCCCACGGCTAGCTGTATCCCTGAACCATTGAGGGTCACACAGAGTAATGGATTTTTAATCCCCGTTGAGATAGTTAAATTTAAAGAGTTAAATTTAATGAACAAAGAAGTTGGACTTCTTAATTATGAGTAGAGGAGTAAGATTTCCTAAAATGACATAGGGATGGACATTTTTGGAAATCACTGAATTCGGATTCAGAAAATTTTATCTTTTCTTTAAAAGGTGCAGAAATGGTTTTTGTGCACATTGGTGAAATCGGTTTATCGATCGGAGTCACGATGAATTTTATATTAATTTCTGAACATGCGGGCTTTGCTTGTCGGGCTTGAACTTATGACTAATGGGCCCTAAGCTGTTAGTGGCCTACATTATAAATAAGTTATTGCAGTACAGAAATTACACACAACAGGTCACAAAATATTTTTTAAAACCCTAGCTGCGTTTTTAATAAGTGGCCGCCCCCTCCCTCCCTCTGCTCGAAAAATCCAGCCTGTGAATTTTGAATTGCAGTCTGGTTTAACGGATCAAATTCGTTAATCTCTTCGTAGAAATTTCTGATAGATTTTCTAGTGCAATCTATCAGAGGGATTAAATATCCGTTCGTGGACTTGATTGAAGAACAGTTCGTCCATCAGTTCCAGGGATATACAACAAGAGTAGAGCAATCTGTTGGTGTCCATAATCTCGATTCGAGATTGGAGGTAAAAATTTATAATTGTTATTTAATTTTTACACACACAATTTAATCGTAAAAGTTTTGATACCCAATATGGAATCGTTCCATATAAAATTTTTAAACTTCTGCTGCACCGGGTATCAATCCTAATTGATCTGATCGCCGCGTTCTCCAACAGTGGTATCAGAGCCAGGTTGCTCAGATCAAGCGATTAAATTAATCGATTGTACAAAAATTTTTAAGCCTCGGTTTTTGAAACAAAATAAATATTTAAAAATAAAATTTTTTTTTTTCGGGCAAAAACTCGGGCAGCGATTGGATCGCTGCCCGGGGCAGGGGCAGCGATCGTCGCTGCCCATAGGCAGCGATCGTCGCTGCCCATAGGCAGCGATCGTCACTGCCCGGCCCGGCCCCATTAGGGCGCGGGCAGCCCGGGAATGTCCCGGGCGGCCCGCGGGAAAAATTATTTTTTAATTTTTAAATTAAATTTTAATATGTTAAAATTCTATTTTTGGTTCGATCGAAAATTGTTTTGATTGGTCCACGAGGCGTCGGATCGAATTGTTCGAGTCCGAAAATTTTGAAATTGATTTTTGGATAAATTTGAATTTTTGGAAAATTTAAATATTTTATCCGTTAAATTGAATTTTGAAATTAATTATTTTTGGTACAATTGATGATAAGATATGATCTTATGGATATATTGAGTAAAATATGATTTTATGTATAAAATTGGATTTTATAGATAAAATATGATTTTATTTGATAAAAAGATAAAATATGATTTTGTATGTAAAATAAGATTTTATATATGAAATATGCTTTTATCCTTTTAAATTTAAATTGCCATTGCATGTTATCCAATAAATTAATTTTGAATTAAATGTTATTGGATAAGGATGATCGATTGCCATGACCAATTTTGTAGGTGTATGTTAGGAATTTACATTTGTTTTTATTGTTGTTGGATTTATTAATGGGCCTGGTTTATGGCCCAATATGAATGTCATATGTAATAAAAATGGGCTTGGTTTATGGCCCGTTCCCACCCCTTAAAAATGTATCCCCTACTTGTCATTGTTATTTATTGTAAATACATTAGATTTAGTGGGAGATCAAGATTTGAAGATGGAGGTGGGCCCAGCAGACAATAATGACAGAAGAAATGTAAATTGGAAAAAAATGTAATAGGATTGCATTGCATACTGCATATTACCTAGGATTGGACTAAGACTCGTGATTGGCAACCACGGGTCGATTAGAAATGGAATCGATCATCCTATATAATATGTGATATTATAGTTGTATGCATGTTTTAGACAAAATTATGTGAATCCGACAAGCATACAAAATTTTAAAAATGATGAGACAAATTTTCATAATTAAAATCCCTCATTTTAAATATGATTTAAAATTGATATCAAGATAAATAAAGGAAATTTAAATTTGTTTAAATGTTCCTACCTTCCATCAACGATCAATGTAGCGGATATGGTCCGGCTCATATTATTGGGGGGGCCCGTTCGTCGGAAAGCTGTACATTGGATCGACACATATTGTAAGTTGGGTGGAACTCCCATGGGATCGGCTCATATTATTGGGGGATCCACATGGCGACCGTCCATCACAACTTAATATTGATGGGTCATCTTGACATGTCACAATAAACGGCGTCATATTATTGGGCCCTTATTGGATATGAGGTAAAAACATGGAGGTTGCTTTGGAAGCAATTGGGCTCTACCTTTTGAAATTATGGTTGGCTGATATTATTCGGGACCATAGATTGTCAATTGGACTCCATGTTCTCACTAAGGAAAACAGTTTCCCGTTTTCACTAGAGGGTAGTGAAATCGTTAAAATAGTGGGAGTGAGATTCATAAAATAAATTTCGCCTATTTTATGTCTTAGTAAATTGCTTAAACAATCACTGATATTTTTTTGTTTCTTTTCAGTATTTCATAAGATGAATTCGCGTAATCCACTTTTCTCGATCCTCGAACAAAATAAGTTGACTGGCGCAAACTATACGGAATGGTTCCGTAAGTTGAAGATTGTCTTGACTTCGGAGAAGATGCTCTACGTGTTAGAAAAATCTCCTCCGAAGGAAGCACCAGCTGACGTAAGTCCGGAAGAGTTAGCCAAACTTGATACATGGTGGGACCATGATATCAAGACCAAATGCTATATGCAAGCCTCGATGTCTGATGAACTCCAGAGGCGATTTGAGGACACCGTGAATGCTGCTGACATTCACGTTCAACTCAAGAAACTTTTTGGGGCTCAATCGAGGGCTGAAAGGTTCTCTACTGTAAAGGAGCTAATGACGTGTCGCATGCGTGAAGGGACTTCGGTCCGTGATCATGGGGTACGAGTGATTTGGCTCATACAGAAGTTGGTAACCCTTGATTTGGTGTTGGAGCATGAACTCAACGTGGACTTACTACTTCTGTCTCTTCCTTCTTCGTTTGACGGATTTGTGGTGAATTTCAATATGAACAAGATAGAGGCCTCCCTTGAAGAGATGGTCAATATGCTTGTGACATATGAATCCACATTAAAGAAGGATAAACCGGCTTTCTTGGTGGGCTCCTCTTCTTCTGCTAAGAAGGGGCCAAGTACAAAGGGCAAGAAACGTTCTGCCCCACCCAAGAAAATCGAACCCGAGAAGAAGTACAAGACAAAGGCTTCAAACATGGAAAAATCCAAGGATGTTTGCCATTACTGCAAGAAGCCCGGTCATTGGAAGCGTAACTGCAAGGAATATCTAGAGCAGTTGCGAACTGCGAAGGGTATGTTCTATATTGAAATAAATGTTTCACTTAATACTACTTCTTGGGTATTGGATACCGGATGTGGATCTCACATTTGCAATTATTTGCAGGTGATGACAAGAAGTCGCAGGCTTAGAATGGGTGAGACCCTGCTGAGGCTCGGAAATGGTTCCAGAGTTGAAGCTAAAGCCGTGGGAGATGTTTATTTAATTTTGCAGAACGGTTTTAAGTTACTTTTAAGAGATGTTTTATTTGTTCCGGATTTGATTAAAAACATTATTTCTGTTTCTATGCTTGATAGAGATGGTTATTCTTGCAATTTTGTGAATGGGATTTGCAATATTTACAAGAATGAATGTTTAATTGGAAATGGACAACTTGAAAACGATCTATACAACTTAAAACTAAAAGACGTTCCAATAAATTATGTTGATAAACAGGCAACAACAAACAAAAGGAAAATCGATAGCCAAAACCCGGAAAACCTTTGGCACGCTAGGCTAGGTCATATTCTCTCAAGGAGGATGAACAAGCTAGTGGGAGAGGGCATGTTTGATATGTCTGATATTAACTCTCTACCTACTTGTGAATCCTGCCTAAAAGGAAAAATGACTAAATCTCCTTTTAAGGGGAAACCTGAGCGTAGTCAAAATCTATTGGATTTGATCCATACAGATGTTTGTGGTCCATTTAGAGTTGGTACTCAATATGGCCACACCTACTTCATTACCTTTACTGATGATTATTCGAGGTATGGGTATTTATATTTAATGAAATATAAGTCTGAAGCATTTGAAAAGTTCAAAGAATTCAAGGCTGAAGTAGAAAACAAGTTAGGTAAAAGTATTAAAGCACTTCGATCGGATCGAGGTGGAGAATACTTAAGTACCGAGTTTTTGGACTATCTAAAAGAGAATGGGATTCTCTCTCAGTGGACTCCTCCTATGACACCACAGCTTAATGGTGTATCGGAGCGTCGTAATCGAACTTTGTTGGACATGGCTCGGTCCATGATGAGTTTCACTGAGCTTCCACCTTCGTTTTGGGGCTATGCGCTTGAAACGGCGGTATTGTTGTTGAACAACGTCCACACTAAAGCAGTGGACAAAACACCATACGAGTTATGGAATGGCAAAGCTCCTAAGTATTCGTACTTGAGGATTTGGGGATGTCCTGCTTACGTGAAGCGGACAGTGGGAGATAAGTTGGATAGTCGATCCAGCTTATGTTATTTTGTAGGGTATCCGAAGAATTCAATCGGATATTATTTCTATTATCCTGCTGAAACAAAGGTGTTTGTTTCAAGGAATGCCACCTTCTTGGAGAAGGAGTTCTTATTGGATAAGAAAGGCGAGATGATGGAACTCGAAGAAATTCGAGAAGAACCCGAAATACAAAATAACGATCCTACACCTCAGGAACCATTGATAGACACGCCTGTACCTAGAAGATCCGAGAGGACTTCTAGACCTCCTTTTCGATATGGTCTTATTCATGAAGGGGATCAAGATGAACCCGATGTTGGATGTGATCCAAGAAACTTCAAGGAAGCAATTTCTGATGCGGATTTAAATTTATGGCTTGAAGCTATGCAGTCGGAAATAGATTCGATGCATACAAACCAAGTTTGGTCTTTAGTAGATCCTCCCGATGGAATTGTTCCAATAGGGTGTAAATGGATCTACAAGAGAAAGCTTGGGCCTGATGGTAAGGTATTGACCTACAAGGCGCGATTGGTGGCAAAAGGTTATACTCAAAGACAAGGAGTTGACCATGATGAAACCTTTTCACCAGTTGCAATGTTCAAGTCCATAAGAATCCTTATTGCCATAGCTGCATGGTATGACTATGAGATATGGCAAATGGATGTGAAGACTGCTTTTCTTAATGGAGACATTAAGGAAGAAATCTATATGAAGCAGCCTGAGGGGTTCACATCCATGGGAAGCGAGCATAAGGTATGCAAGCTTCAGAGATCAATTTATGGTCTAAAACAAGCATCAAGAAGTTGGAACCAGAAATTTGATGAAACAATAAAAGATTTTGGTTTCATCAAGAATCCGGAGGAACCATGCATGTACAAGAAAGTAGTTAAGGATGCTGTGACATTCTTAGTACTTTATGTTGATGACATCCTACTCATTGGGAATGATGTAGGGATGTTGCAGTCAACAAAGATATGGTTATCAGGTAGATTCTCGATGAAGGATTTGGGTGAGGCATCCTATATTCTTGGGATACAGATCTATAGAGATAGATCTAAGAGAATGATAGGACTCACTCAATCAACCTACATCGATACCATATTGAAACGGTTTTCAATGGATGGGTCCAAGAGAGGACATCTACCCATGTGTCATGGAGTTTCTCTATCCAAGTCTATGTGTCCCAAGACTGATGAAGAGATAGAGAAAATGACACATGTACCATATGCGTCAGCCATAGGTAGTATCATGTATGGGATGATATCTACCAGACCGGATGTAGCATTTGCTCTGAGTGTCACGAGCAGATATCAAGCTAATCCTGGTCAAATGCATTGGAAAGCCGTGAAGGACATTCTTAAGTACTTACGAAGGACTAAGAATATGTTCATGGTATATGGAGGAAGAGAACTAAAATTGGAAGGCTATACCGACTCTAGCTTCCAAAGTGACGTGGATGACTCGAAGTCAACCTCTGGATTTGTGTTCATGCTCAATGGCGGTGCTGTCTCTTGGAAGAGTTCCAAGCAGGACACCACAGCGGATTCCACCATTGAAACAGAATACATTGCAGCATCAGCTGCTGCTAAAGAGGCCGTTTGGATGAGGAATTTCGTCCAAGAGTTGGGCGTCATTCCTGAAGTTGTTGGTCCAGTCCCGGTGTACTGTGACAACACGGGTGCCGTTGCTCAGGCAAAGGAACCAAGGTCTCATCAAAGATCCAAACACGTACTGAGGAAATACCACATCATCCGGAAGATTGTGGAAAGAGGAGACATCACTGTCGAAAGAGTGGCCTCTGCAGACAATATCGCTGATCCACTTACTAAGCCCTTGCCAGGACCATTATTTGACAACCATCGCGAAGCAATGGGTCTACGTAGTATGACTAGTTGGCTTTAGGGCAAGTGGGAGATTGAAAGAGTGGGTGTCCGGTGAGCCAACTTGTGGCTAAGGGCTTTGATGACTCTTTGTATAAACAATCTTTTGTTTAATATTATTTACACTTTTATTAATGGCAATGACTTTATCTTTCTTCATATTGTTATATTGTGATATACTATTGTTGTTTTGATAAAGACCTTGAGTATACTATAGTGTATGTAAGATGTGGTAGAACATGGGGATGTCTATCATGAAACACATCTTATAGTCACTGTATATTCTAAACTGTTCCTAGTCGATTGAACCGTCCGATAATAAGGATAAGGATCGCTCGAGTTAGAGACTAGCATTTGCGATGCAGAGTACCACGTTTCATTGGTAAGGAACATAGAGATGTTCGAAGCATGCAAATGGATATTCATATGATGAATGATCGAACTACCCTATCCGGACTTTCCAAGTGGTTATCACTTATCGAGTGGATATAGTCCGCGGTTTTGGTTGTACACCATTAGTCCTTACTACTTGAAACATCATTGAGACTCTATATGCTAGTACTGTGCTTTGACTCATTTACCGACTCTATTGGGGTCATCAGGTGTCGGGATTGGGTACAGTTACAACACATATAGGAGTCAATGCTTTGTTGTCAAGGATTCACCACATACTTGCGAGTGTGGATATCCTATGCGATCTGAGGAGATATTAGTGTGACGAATCTCTGGCCAGAGTACATGATGTGGTTTAAGAAATGGTTTCTTAGTAGCACATGCGATGTCACTATTTGATCTTCAAGATGTATTGCATAGTTATCCAATCTCGAACGACTCTCGATATACCAATGGTTGTTGATTCGATCGGGATATATGGATGAAGGGACCGTACTGTACGCTAACCAAAATCTATTGGTTCTTGTAGGCACTATCAGTGATACCTAGGGAATCATGGGGCGATGTTGCTAGACGCTCTTACCATGATTCGATGGGCAAGTCGGAAATTGTTGTTCCGAGTCACAAGGAGTTGTGAGCCCACGGCTAGCTGTATCCCTGAACCATTGAGGGTCACACAGAGTAATGGATTTTTAATCCCCGTTGAGATAGTTAAATTTAAAGAGTTAAATTTAATGAACAAAGAAGTTGGACTTCTTAATTATGAGTAGAGGAGTAAGATTTCCTAAAATGGCATAGGGATGGACATTTTTGGAAATCACTGAATTCGGATTCAGAAAATTTTATCTTGACTTTAAAAGGTGCAGAAATGGGTTCTGTGCACATTGGTGAAATCGGTTTATCGATCGGAGTCACGATGAATTTTATATTAATTTCTGAACATGCGGGCTTTGCTTGTCGGGCTTGAACTTATGACTAATGGGCCCTAAGCTGTTAGTGGCCTACATTATAAATAAGTTATTGCAGTACAGAAATTACACACAACAGGTCACAAAATATTTTTTAAAACCCTAGCTGCGTTTTTAATAAGTGGCCGCCCCCTCCCTCCCTCTGCTCGAAAAATCCAGCCTGTGAATTTTGAATTGCAGTCTGGTTTAACGGATCAAATTCGTTAATCTCTTCGTAGAAACTTCTGATAGATTTTTTAGTGCAATCTATCAGAGGGATTAAATATCCGTTCGTGGACCTGATTGAAGAACAGTTCGTCCATCAGTTCCATGGATATACATCAAGAGCAGAGCAATCTGTTGGTGTCCATAATCTCGATTCGAGATTGGAGGTAAAAATTTATAATTGTTATTTAATTTTTACACACACAATTTAATCATAAAAGTTTTGATACCCAATATGGAATCGTTCCATATAAAATTTTTAAACTTCCGCTGCACCATGTATCAATCCTAATTGATCTGATCGCCGCGTTCTCCAACACCAAGAGCACTCCTTGCTCAAAATGGATTCAACACTTCGAGCCTCCAAATTAGGCCACGACTAGACGATCTAAATCTGCTCTAAATATGCACTAGAATATTTAGAGAATTTAGCATTTTAATTCTCCCTCAAAAATGAAATAAAAATTTTGGAGAAATTGTGTTAAGAGTGTTCGGCCACTTCAACTATGAAATTGGAATGGAATGTGTGTGTGTATATATTATTCCAAATAATATATTAAAGGAGAGGGATTAATGAGTACAATTAAGCCATGCATGGAAAATTGCAAGACATGCATGGAAAATTGCAAACCATCTTTAAACCCTTCAAATTCCATACACACACATATATATATATATATATATACACGCCTATATATATATACATATATAAATATATATATTCAAATGTCATTTGAACTTATTTTTAATTAATTATTAAACCTAAACTCATTTAAGTTTAATCAATTAATTAAATTTAACTTGAACCCATTCAAGTCCACTAGTATCAATAATTATACAACACTATATTAATTTGAGCTCTACTAGACTCAATAGTGTTTAATTAATGCAACACTTGAATTAATCTAATTATTTGTACATTAAAATGTCTACTAGTGTTAAATTAATTCAACACTTGAATTAATTAACTAAGTTCAAAATAATAGTTTAGAAAATCACCATTTTCATAAACTAATTATTTTAAGTCAACTTTTAATCTTGGAACACATTCACAAATTAAAAGTTACTTATTCCATTCATTCTCCAATTTAAAAGTCAAACTTCTAATTTATTTTACTTATAAACTCCTTTATAAGTTGTTCAACACAATGAACTAATTTTAATCTCAACGGGATCTAGAAAGCTAGTACTTGTGTGACCCTCAATGGTTCACTGATACAACTAGCAGTGGGTTCACATCTCCATGTGATTCAGGATCAACAAGTCCCTTATATGAGCATACCCTATATAGCTCCATTCTTATTAATCAACACATTGATAATAAGAACGTCAGAAAACTCAAGTCTGATAGTACCCAACCAGTCATGTAAACATCTAACAGCATTGCTTAAATGACTCCCTAGGTATCAAATGATAGTGCCTGCAAGAACCAATCAATTATGGTTAGCGTACAGTACGGTCCCTTCAACTCATATATCTCGACCGATTCGACAACCATTGGTTTATCGAGAGTTGTCATTGAATCGATAACTATGTGTCATGCCGTAGTTACATCGAAAATGTAATTCAAGAAACTCCTTTCTTAATTACACTTACTCTGATCAGAGATTTCAAGCTACGTATGCATGATATAACATAGGATATCCATACCCGTAGGTAAGCGGTGAATCCCCGACTACAATGCATTGTCTCCTATATGTTTTGTCACAACACCCAACATTGCCACCTGATGACCCCAGATGAGTCGGTAAACAAGTCAAAGTGAAGCACTAGCATATAGAGTCACATGTTGTCCCGGGTTATAGGACTAATGGTGTACAACCATAAACTAGGACTTCTCCACTCGATAAGTGAGAACCACTTGGAAAATCCTTTAGGGAGGGTTGTTCAGTGCACTCTACAAAGAGCACCTATTTGCATGCTTGGACATCTCCATGTTCCCTACCAATGAAACATGGTACTCACATCGCAAATACTAGTCTCAAGCTCGAGCGGCCTTCATACTTCTTTATGGAGGCTGAATTGACTAGGAATAGTTTAGAATATACAGTATTCCAAATATGAGTTTCATGATAGTCATCACATGACCATCTCATATTCTTTCTACTATTTGTATATTCAAGGACTTTATCTATGCAGCTTGCATGGGTATAAAGATAAAGATGTGCCAAATTAAATAATGTCAAATATTATTAAAATAAAGATTGTCATACAAGAGTTCTCTCAAAGACCATCGGTCAACACATTGGCTCGACGGGCACCTACTCTAACAATCTCCCACTTGCACTAGAGCCAACTACCCATATTCTTCAAACCCATTGATTCGCGATGCTTTTCGAACAATGGTCCTGGTAAAGGCTTAGTTAGTGGATCAGCAACATTATCTGCGGAGGCGACTCTGTCTAACAATACATCTCCTCGTTCCACAATTTCCCGGATGATGTGGTATTTTCTCAGTACATGTTTGGATTTCTGATGAGACCTTGGTTCTTTTGCCTGAGCAACGGCACCAGTGTTGTCGCAGTACACCGGGACTGGATCAACTCCATTAGGAATAACGCCCAACTCTTGGACGAAATTCCTAATCCAAATAGCTTCCTTTGCAGCATCGGATGCAGCAATATATTCTGCCTCAGTGGTTGAATCCGCAGTGCTGTTTTGCTTGGAACTCTTCCAACAAACAGCAGGACCATTGAGCATGAATATAAAACCGGAATTTGACTTCGAATCATCAACATCGCTTTGGAAGCTAGAGTCGGTATAGCCTTCCAATTTTAGTTCTCCACCCCCATAAACCAAGAACATATTCTTAGTCTTTCTCAAATACTTGAGAATGTCTTTCACAGCTTTCTAGTGTGGAAGACCAGGGTTCGATTGATATCTACTTGTAACACTAAGTGCAAAGGCCACGTCAGGACGTGTAGATATCATCGCATACATGATACTACCAATTGCAGATGCATATGGAATGCGTGTCATCGTCTCTATTTCTGCATCATTCTTGGGAGACATGGACTTGGATAGAGACACGCCATGACACATTGGTAGATGTCCTCTCTTAGACTCATCCATCGAGAACCTCTTCACGATGGTATCAATGTATGTGGACTGGGTGAGACCAAGCAATCTTTTCGATCTATCCCGATATATTTGTATTCCCAATACAAAAGATGCTTCACCCAAGTCCTTCATCGAGAACTTACTCGATAACCATACTTTAGTTGATTGCAACATTCCTACATCATTTCCAATGAGTAGAATGTCATCAACATAAAGTACCAGGAATGTCACAGTACTCCCACTGACCTTCTTATACGCACATGGTTCCTCAGGATTCTTAGTAAACCCAAACTCTTTGATTGTACCATCAAATCTGAGGTTCTAGCTCCTAGATGCCTGTTTGAGACCATAGATAGATCTCTGAAGTTTGCATACTTTATGCTCACTTCCGATAGATGTGAACCCTTCAGGTTGAGACATGTAAATTTCTTCCTTAATATCCCCATTAAGAAAAGCTGTCTTCACATCCATCTGCCATATTTCATAGTCATACCATGCGGCAATGGCAAGAAATATCCTTATGGACTTGAACATTGCGACTGGAGAAAAAGTTTCTTCAAAGTCAACTCCTTGCCTTTGAGTATAACCTTTTGCCACCAATCGAGCCTTGAAGGTCAGAACCTTCCCATCCGTCCCAAGCTTCCTCTTGTAAATCCATTTATACCCTATAGGAACAATTCCTTCAGGTGGATCCACAAGATTCCACACTTGGTTCGAATACATGGAATTCATCTCAGATTCCATAGCTTCAAGCCACTTGGATGAATCGGCATCAGACAATGCTTCCTTGAAGGTCCTTGGATCACATCCATGGTCAGGCTCATCTTGGCCCTCTTCAAGAAGCAGACCATACCTCATAGGTGGTCTTGAGATCCTCTCGGATCTTCTAGGAGCTTGTATCTCCTCTCTTGGCTGTTCGGGTGTGGGTTCCACAATCGTGGGTGTTTCTCGAACTTCTTCGAGTTATATCATCTCCCATTTTCTATCCAATAGAAATTTCTTCTCCAAAAAGGTTGCATTCCTAGAAACAAACACCTTTGTTTCTTTGGGATGATAGAAATAATATCCAACCGAATTCCTTGGATATCCCACGAAGTAGCATAAAATGGATCGAGCATCCAATTTATCTCCCACTATCTGCTTCACATAAGCAGGGCATCCCCATATTCTTAAATAAGAATACTTTGGAGATTTTCCCATCCATATCTCATATGGTGTCTTATCAACTGCCTTTGAATGGACATTGTTCAACAACAGTGCCGCTGTCTCAAGTGCATATCCCCAAAAAGATGGCGGCAACTCCGTGAACCCCATCATAGACCGAACCATGTCCATCAAAGTTCGATTACGACGTTCTGAAACACCATTCAACTGAGGTGTACCAGGAGGAGTCCATTGTGAGAGAATCCCATTCTCCCTAAGATACTCTTGGAATTCAGTACTCAAGTACTCACCACCTCGATCCGATCAAAGTGCCTTGATGCTTCGTCCCAATTGTTTTTCTACTTCATTTCTGAATTCTTTGAACTTTTCAAAAGCTTCAGATTTGTATTTCATCAAATACACATACCCATACCTAGAGAAGTCATCGGTAAAGGTAATGAAGTAATAATGTCCGTGCTTAGTGGTGATGCTAAGTGGACCACACACATCTGTATGGATCAAATCCAACAGTCCCTTGGCTCGCTCCACATGGCCCTTAAAGGGAATTTTGGTCATCTTTCCTTTTAGACAGGGTTCACAAGTAGTAAGAGAATTAATATCAGACATATCAAACATGCCTTCTCCCACTAGCTTGTTCATCCTTTTAAAAGATATATGACCTAATCGAGCATGCCATAAGTGTGCTGGATTTAGAGTATCTTGTTTTCTTTTGGATGTTGTTGATATCTCTTGGACATTATACATAGGAATATCTTTTAATTTTAAATTATAGAGATCATTTTCCAATTGTCCTGTACCAATTAAACATTCATTCTTGTAAATATTGCAAACACCTTTGCCAAATAAACAATAATATCCATCTTTATCAAGTATAGAAATGGAAACAATGTTTTTCACCAAATCTGGTACAAACAAAACATCTCTCAAACATAATTTAAAATCATTGTCCAACAATAAGTAAACATCTCCAATAGCTTTGGCTACAACTCTTGCCCCATTGCCCATCCTCAAGAAGGTCTCACCATCTCTGAGTCTCCTACTTCTTGCCATCACCTGCAAATCATTACAAAGATGTGAGCCACAGCCGGTATCCAATACCCAAGAAGAAGAGTTAAGTGAAATGTTTACTTCAATGTAGAACATACCTTTTCCAGAACCATTCTGGTCAAGATATTCCTTGCAATTACGTTTCCAATGTCCAGGTTTCTTACAGTGATGACAGACGTCATTAGTCTTGTTAGCCTTAACTGGTGTGGCTACCACAACGGGACTCGGAGCTTGCCTCTTCAAGGGCACGTTCTTTTTGGGAGCATGGAAGGAACGCTTCTTTCCCTTCCCATGTGGTCTATTCTTTGAACCAGATGAAGATCCCACATAAAGAACCGGCTTCTCTTTCTTGATTGTGGATTCAAACGTAACAAGCATGTTAACCAACTCCTCAAGGGTTGGATCTAACCTGTTCATGTTGAAATTCACCACAAAAGGATCAAATGATCTAGGCAGTGACAAGAGCAACACTTTTGTGGTCAACTCAGTTGGTAGCACAAGATCCATGCTAACGAGTTTCTCCACGAGCCCAATCAACTTCAGGCCATGCTCATGGACCGAAGCCCCATCTCGCATGCGCAAAGTGATTAGCTCCTTGACAATCGCATGTCGAAGAGGGCGTGTTTGTTCACCAAAGAGTTCTTTGAGATGCAAATGAATGTCAGCAGCATGCTTTGCACTCTCAAAACGTCGCTGAAGCTCATCATTCATAGAAGCCTGCATATAACACTTGGCTTTCAAGTCATGGTCACACCAATCCTTGTAAGTCTGTAGCTCCTCAGGGCTACAATCAGTCGGAGCCGTATCAGGGGGCGACTCATCAAGTGTGTATGCAATCCTCTCCGAGTTCAAGACGATTTTCAAATTTCTTAGCCAATCGAGGTAATTTGGACTGGTCAGTAAATGTTTGTCGAGTATAGTAGATAGCGGATTGCGAATTGATGAGATTGTCAAAACTTGTACTGAAAAATAATAACAGATAAATGTCAATGACTATTTTAAAATATTCAATAAGATATAAAGTGTGGACTTTAACTTTATAAATATTTACTCCCACTGTTTTGACATTTTTACTACCCTCTAGTAAAAACGGGAAACTCCTTTCCTCAGTAGGTACATGAGGTCCAATTAGCCAATTACGATCCCGAATAATATCAGCCAATCATAATTTTTAAAAGGTAGTTTCCAATTGCATCTCCATGCAACCCTTACGTAAACTTTTGTCTCACGCTTGATTAGGACCCAATAAAATGACGTCGTTCATCTTTACGTGTCAAGCCTTACCCATCGATATCGAACCTTAATGGACGGTCGCCATGAGTTCCCCCAATAATATGAGCCGAAGTCATGGGAGTTCCACGTAGTTCACATCACCATGTCAATGGATGTCACAGCTTTCCGGCATCCAAAACCCCCCCCAATAATATGAGCCGAGTATTGAATACGGGTAGCGTTCGTCATGCATCCATTGTCGATGGAAGACATGGAAATTATAAACACATTTATAATTCCCCTTTTCGGGCTTGATATAAATTTTGAATCTAATTCAAAATGAGGGTTTTTTAATTTTGAAAAAAAAGGTCTCATCATTAATTTTAAAGATCGCCATGTTTGATCTTATGTTTTCCGGATTCATGCAACTTTGTTATTATAAAATAATAACGCACATACTAATTAATAAGGATGATCAATCGCCCCAAAAACTATTTGGCCCGTGTGAGCCAAACACGGGCCTAGGTCCAATTCCTAGGGAATGCATGGGATGCAAATGCAACAATTACATAAGCTTCCAATATTTACATGTCTTGGATCTTCATAATTCATCATGGCCCACCATCTTCCAATCTTGAACTTCCGCTATCAAATATTTTACATGAAAATATCCATGGCAAATAGGGATACATCTCATGGGGTGGGAACGGGCCATAAACTAAGCCCACTTTGTAATTTGATAATTATTACAATCATTCAACACAAAATATCCTAGCATACACCTAGCAAATTGGTCTTGGGCTTTTAATCATCTTTCATGCACAATATCACATATCATACACCATCAATTAATTATCTCAATAATCAATTGATCAAATATTATATATCTTGGTCCAATCACTAACCACCACAATTATAAAATAAATTAACAAAATAAACAAACACCTTTGTTTACTTTCAAATTAATTTATTTATAATTGAATTTCTTATAAATCACAATTTACTATAAATAATCAAAGTCACACTTTAACTATTTATTTTATGAGAAAAATCACATATTATAAAGTTTAATTTTTCATAAAAATCAACTATAATATATTTAACAATTTAGGGCCTATGACACATGATATTCCAAAACACCTTTTGAAAAACTCAAGTCGTCATAGTCATCACCGAAACTCCGTCGCCGGATTCCGGCCAAAAAAATTTTTTTTTTTTATTAAAAGAATGGGGCAGCCCACGGCTGCCCCTAGGACACCTTCGGGCAGCCCAAGGGCTGCCCGAAAATAAAAAAAAATAATTTTTATAAAATTTGCCCTAAAATTTAAAATATTGATTTTCTCTTTCGGTTAGAAATTGACCTCAACATAATATCCAACAAATACTACACAAAAGAGTAACCTAGGCTCTGATACCACTGAAGGTGATCGGTTAACTCGTGCCCGGAAACGCAGCGGAAATATAAAATTTTTAATAAAAGAAATCCGAGCACTTGTGTAGTATTCAAAAACTCAAACAACCATAGGGTGTTTAGAATTTTACCTATCAATCTCAAAGATTGATTTATGGCTCCAATCAAGTTGATAAACAACTAGGCTCTTGAAAAATGGTAGACTCAATCTACAAGCTTCCAAGAGCACTCCTTGCTCAAAATGGATTCAACACTTCGAGCCTCCGAATTAGGTCCACGACTAGACGATCTAAATCCGCTCTAAATATGCACTAGAATATTTAGAGAATTTAGCATTGAGATATCATTTTAATTCTCCCTCAAAAATGAAAGAAAAATTTTGGAGAAATTGTGTTTAGAGTGTTCGGCCACTTCAACTATGAAATTGAAATGGAATGTGTGTGTGTATATATTATTCCAAATAATATATTAAAGGAGAGGGATTAATGAGTACAATTAAGTCATGCATGGAAAATTGCAAGACATGCATGGAAAATTGCAAACCATCTTTCAACCCTTCAAATTCCATACACACACATATATATATCATATATATATATATATATATATATATATATATACACGCCTATATATATATACATATATAAATATATATATTCAAATGTCATTTGAACTTATTTTTAATTAATTATTAAATCTAAACCCATTTAAGTTTAATCAATTAATTAAATTTAACTTGAACCCATTCAAGTCCACTAGTATCAATAATTATACAACACTATATTAATTTGAGCTCTACTAGACTCAATAGTGTTTAATTAATTCAACACTTGAATTAATCTAATTATTTGTACATTAAAATGTCTACTAGTGTTAAATTAATTCAACACTTGAATTAATTAACTAAGTTCAAAATAATAGTTTAGAAAATCACCATTTTCATAAACTAATTATTTTAAGTCAACTTTTAATCTTGGAACACATTCACAAATTAAAAGTTACTTATTCCATTCATTCTCCAATTTAGAAGTCAAACTTCTAATTTATTTTACTTATAAACTCCTTTATAAGTTGTTCAACACAATGAACTAATTTTAATCTCAACGGGATCTAGAAAGCTAGTACTTGTGTGACCCTCAATGGTTCACTGATACAACTAGCAGTGGGTTCACATCTCCATGTGATTCAGGATCAACAAGTCCCTTATATGAGCATACCCTATATAGCTCCATTCTTATTAATCAACACATTGATAATAAGAACGTCAGAAAACTCAAGTCCGATAGTACCAAACCAGTCATGTAAACATCTAGCAGCATTGCTTACATGACTCCCTAGGTATCAAATGATAGTGCCTGCAAGAACCAATCAATTATGGTTTGCGTACAGTACGGTCCCTTCAACTCATATATCCCGACCGATTCGACAACCATTGGTTTATCGAGAGTTGTCATTGAATTGATAAATATGTGTCATGCCGTAGTTGCATCGAAAATGTAATTCAAGAAACTCCTTTCTTAATTACACTTACTCTGATCAGAGATTTCAAGCTACGTATGCATGATATAACATAGGATATCCATACCCGTAGGTAAGCGGTGAATCCCCGACTACAATGCATTGACTCCTATATGTTTCGTCACAACACCCAACATTGCCACCTGATGACCCCAGATGAGTCGGTAAACAAGTCAAAGTGAAGCACTAGCATATAGAGTCACATGTTGTCCCGGGTTATAGGACTAATGGTGTACAACCATAAACTAGGACTTCTCCACTCGATAAGTGAGAACCACTTGGAAAATCCTTTAGGGAGGGTTGTTCAGTGCAATCTACAAGGAGCACCTATTTGCATGCTTGGACATCTCCATGTCCCCTACCAATGAAACATGGTACTCACATCGCAAATACTAGTCTCAAGCTCGAGCGGCCTTTATCCTTCTTTATGGCGGCTGAATCGACTAGGAACAGTTTAGAATATACAGTATTCCAAATATGAGTTTCATGATAGTCATCACATGACCATCTCATATTCTTTCTACTATTTGTATATTCAAGGGCTTTATCTATGAAGCTTGCATGGGTATAAAGATAAAGATGTGCCAAATTAAATAATGTCAAATATTATTAAAATAAAGATTGTCATACAAGAGTTCTCTCAAAGACCATCGGCCAACACATTGGCTCGACGGGCACCTACTCTAACAGGAGGTAGTAACTAAGCATCTAGTGATGGGTCGCCTTCTATAGTTTGAGGGTAATGTGTTATCGTCTAATCTGATGATATTAGCGATGGCAGATTTTGATTGTATTTTGGGAATAGATATGCTGACTTTTCATCACGCTCTTGTGGATTGTTATCAGCGTCTGGTACAGTTTCATCCGGATGAGGATGATAGCTGGTACTTTTATTGTGAGGGTGCGCGACCTCTGATGCCACTTGTATCGGCTCTGAAGGCATGTCATATCTTGGAGTCAGGTGGGGAGGGCTACCTCATTTATGCAGTTGATATGTCCACGAGTAGTCCGAGTATTGATCAGCTACCGGTTGTCAGCGAGTTTTCTGATGTATTCCCTGATGAGATTCCTGGTTTTCCTCCGGTTCGAGAGGTTGAATTTGGTATTGATCTAGTACCAGGAACTACGCCTATATCCCGAGCACCTTATCGTCTAGCATCGTCAGAGATGAGAGAATTAAAACAGCAGTTGCAGGATCTGCATGATAAGGGATATATTCGTCCGAGTGTTTCTCCGTGGGGAGCACCTGTTTTGTTTGTCAAGAAGAAGGATGGATCGATGCGATTATGTATTGATTACAGGAAGCTGAATCGTGTCACCATCAAGAATAAGTATCCTTTGCCACGAATTGATGATTTGTTCGATCAATTACAGGGTACTTCTGTTTACTCCAAGATAGATCTGAGATCGGGATACCACCAGATGCGGGTACGAGACTCAGATATTTCTACGACTGCTTTTAGAACCAGATACGGGCATTATGAATTTTTGGTGATGCCATTCGATTTGACGAATGCACCGGCAGTCTTTATGAATTTGATGAATCAGGTATTTCGAGAATATCTGGATAGATTTGTCAATGTCTTCATTGATGATATTCTTGTCTATTCTCATGACAAGGATGAGCATGCACAGCATCTGAGGATTGTGTTGCAGACGTTACGAGATAAGCAGCTGTATGCAAAATTGAGCAAGTGTGAATTCTGGCTTGATCGGGTAGTGTTTCTCGATCATGTGATTTCTAGTGAAGGAATATCTGTTGATCCTAGTAAGATAGAGGCAGTGATGAACTGGTCTCGTATGACGACGGTTGCTGAGATTCGTAATTTCTTGGGTCTAGCTGGATATTACCGTCGGTTCATCGAGAATTTTGCACAGTTGGCCAGGCCTTTGTCTCAGCTTACTCGGAAAGATTTTTCCTTCATATGGTCCTCGGATTATGAGGAGTCATTTCACAAGCTGCGTAGATGTCTTACTACTGCACCTGTGTTAGCTCTACCTTCTGGATCGGGAGGTTATGTTGTCTACACTGATGCCTCTGGTCAGGGGTTAGGATGTGTTCTGACACAGCATGGACATGTTATTGCCTATGCTTTTCGACAGTTGAAGACACATGAAAATAATTATCTAGTACATGATCTCGAGTTAGCCG
Source organism: Henckelia pumila (assembly GCF_033568475.1). Lineage (NCBI taxonomy): Eukaryota > Viridiplantae > Streptophyta > Magnoliopsida > Lamiales > Gesneriaceae > Henckelia > Henckelia pumila. Next base: position 110,828,415 of record NC_133122.1, read on the forward strand.
CCATTGTATTTGCTCTCAAGATTTGGAGACATTATCTTTATGGCGAGAAATTTGAGATATTCACGGATCACAAGAGTTTGAAGTATTTATTCACTCAGGCAGAGTTGAATATACGACAGAGATGCTGGATGGATCTTCTGAAGGATTATGATTGCGAAATCAAATATCATCCAGGTTCTGCTAATCTTACTGCTGATGCCTTGAGTCGGCAGGTGAGATTTTTTGCACTTCAGACTAGTGAAGTATCTCATATGATTCAAGAGTGATGTTAATTGAGTTTTACGCTCAAGCACAAGAAAGGGAGAAATGGGATTTGATTGTATACTATTCTATCTGAGCCAGCATTGTATTCTCGGATTACAGATGCTCAGATATCTGATGTTAAGACTCAGCGTTTGGCACGTCTAGCCAATGGAGTTAATACATCTGGATTCCATTATCAGGCAGATGGTTTATTATGCTTATCGAATCGAGTGGTTGTACCTGATGTTGCGGAGCTCATAAACGATATTCTTTCTCAAGCTCACAGGAGCCGATTGTCTATTCATCCTGGAAGCATGAAAATGTATAAGGATTTGCGAACTAGATTCTAGTGGAAAGGGATGAAGCGAAGTGTATATCAATTTGTTTCAAGATGTTTGGTTTGTCAACAGGTCAAGGCTGAACACCGACAACCAGGTGGATTACTGCAGAATCTTGAGATTCCCAAATGGAAGTGGGAGCACGTAACTATGGATTTTGTCACCCACTGGCCTATGACTTCGCGTCAGTGTGATGCTATCTGGGTCGTTGTTGACCGTTTGATGAAATCAGCACATTTTATTCCTTACAACCGGGAGTATTCTTATGATCGCATGGCACGCTTATATGTCCAGGAGATAGTGCGATTGCATGGAATTCCAGTGAGCATAGTCAGTTATAGAGACCCGCAATTTACCTCACGTTTCTGGGGTAGTTTTCAGCAGGCGTTGGGTACCACTCTGAGTTTAAGTACTGCATATCATCCGGAGACTGACGGGCAGTCAGAACGGACGATTCGTACGTTGGAAGATATGCTACGTTCTTCTGTCATGGACTTTGGTTTATCTTGGCAGGATCAGTTACCTTTGATCGAATTTGCTTACAATAATAATTATCATCGTATTATTGATATGGCACCTTTCGAGGCATTGTATGGTCGATGGTGTCGTACTCCGTTATTCCGGAATGAAGTAGGAGAACGACAAGTCGAGGGTCCTGAGTTGGTGCAGCAGATTGTAGACAAGGTAGATTTGATCAAGTGGAGAATCAAAATTGCTCAAGATAGACAAGCTAGTTATGCTAATATTCATCGCAGGCCATTGCAGTTTGAGCCTGGTGAATATGTGTTCTTGCGAGTATCACCTTTCAGGAAGGTGATGAGATTCGGTATGAAAGGCAAGTTGTCACCTCGTTTCATTGGACCTTTTCAGATACTGGAAAAGATCGTAGATGTTGCGTATTGTTTGGCGTTACCGCCATATCTTTCCAGTATACATGATTTTTTTCATGTGTCGTTACTTCGACAGTATATAGCTGATGAATCTCATATTATCCAGCCTACAGATGTTCAGCTAGAGCCAGATCTGTCATATGTTGAACGACCACTCCGTATCCTAGACAGGAAGGATAAAGTTCTTCGGAACAAGACTATACCACTTGTAATGGTACAATGGCAGCGCTGAGGAATTGAAGAAGAAACTTGGGAAACCGAGAGCCGTATGCGAGCGGAATATCCTAAGTTGTTTGCTTTATACTTTTGATTACCATGTATCAGTGTAATTACAGTTTGTTGTAATAAGACATGGTTTTCTTTTTCATATTGTTATCTTAATTTGTCTTTAGATTTTATTTCGCGGACGAAATATCTAAACGTGGGGAGAATGTAGTAACCCAGATTCCATTTTAAGATAATAATATGATAATCATGATTAAGGGTCCAGTCTAAATGGCTGAACTATTGAGCTGCTGAACTGCAGCTAGGGAATATGAGCAGGTAGGGAAACATGAGCAGCTAGGGAATCTGCTGCTAGAGATTATATAGCTAGGGATTCTTTAGCTAGGGAATTCTCTTGCTAGGGATTCTACGGCTAGGGAATTCTGTTGTTAGCCTGTTAAGGAATACCAAACTGCTATTAAGGAATTCCGACCTGCTGCTAGGGAAACCCGACCTGCTGCTAGGGAATCACGAACAGCTATTAGGGAAGCCCGAACCCTCCAGGACAGGCAGGCAGGTGCGTGGACGCTTGCATGAATGACAGTTGGCGCCTAAGCATGAGCTGTCAATAATGGTAGTGACTCAACTCAAGCATCTGATACGTGGCGTGCTTATAAGAGCTCGGACGTCTCGACGTCAGCTCAAGAATCCCGATCACCCCATATATTTTTCTATAAATAGGAGCTGGGGATTCAGTTATTTTTCACATCAGTTCCATCTCACTTCATATCTTTGCCCGTAAAAGAGTAGCTCGGGAGCTCGGGAAAGAGTAGCTCGGGAATTCGGGAAGGAATAGCTCGAGAAGGAAGAGCTCGGGGTCGGACCAAGAGAACAGTTCGGGTCAAGCTTGAGACCAGGTCGGGTCGGGAGTTGACCTAGGACAGCTAGGGGTTGTATTTTTCCAGCTTAGTTCAGACTTCGGTGTTAGGTACATACACATTGACTGAGATTGCCAGCGAGTATACATGTTTATATGTTGCATTAATTTGGCATTATTATGTGGCATGATATATGTTTTACCGCTTTCTATATTCATATATCATGTGCATATGCACGTTGAGCCTATACCTTGTTATACCTAATTATAGAGCCGCTCAGCTCTATACTCGATAGTCTGTCATTGAGAGTACCGCGACGGCGGGGACATGTATGTCTGACTACTCTGGTGTACTAGACGAGTGTGGTTGCACCCAGAGGTTGATCCGTGCGGTGGCAACACTCATGTGGCACCGGTACTGAGCATGACTTTTCAGATGACCATTTACCAGTCATCATGTTGCATGCATCATATACATAAGTTTACTCATGTCTATGTACTGGGCATTAGTGCTCACGTCCTAGTTGTTATCTTGGACACCCTATTCCACGGGCAGGTCACAGGATGGACGGAGCCGGTAGTTTGAGGCAGGACTAAGAATCTGGAGCTTTTCAGGGGATTTTATACAGCAGGATTTTCTTAGCTGTATAATGGTTACTTTTAAGTTCTTCGATATGGTTGTATCACTACAGATTTAAGCCTGGATATGTATTCCTAAGCTTTTATGTAAATTATGGATTATGTTTCCGCACGTTTTTACTCTGTTAAGAATTTTGCTGTATTAAGTTTAATGCATGCTATTAGTTGCCAGTTAGTAGGTGATTCTATGCAGGGTCACTACACTCCCGCGAGGCCTCTGGCCGCGTTGCCTGCGCGCGCGCGAGACGATGGCTCGCATGGGCGCGAGGCTTTTATAAAAAAAAATAAATTGGCATGTTTTTTATTTTGCTTTGATTGTTTAAAACTCGAGTATAGAAGATTAGAAACGGAGTCTCACAAGGGCCGTGCTCGAGTCTGTGGAGTTGCAGCAGGGGTATGCCCCTTGTTGCGGGATAGTCGCCATTAGTGGGTTGACGACGGACGCAGGTTTAGCTATGGTCTCCTTAAAATATTTAGGAGTATGCAATAGCTTAGTTAAGGCTTATAGAGCTTACATAATGATGCATGAGTATTTGCATTGCAGAGTTGATGGTAGGCTTGGAACCTAGAGTGGGACTACTAGGACTGCCTGTAATAAGGTATGCAAGTACTGACTGAGATAGCCAACGGGTTTTGCATGATTATATGTTGCATTTGTGTGTCATGTTATTATGCAGCATGTGCATATCATATTGTACATGTCCATCTTTTGAGATGAGCCACATAAGGCCGCTCAGCCCTGTTCGGACGACTGATGTCGAGCGCCCCGCGACCGACGGGTTAGCCGGCACTGGAATCTGTTAGACACGGTCTACGTCCATTAGGAATGAGCAGTGCACGCAGGGTTTGATCCCCGGGTTGTACCACTCATGTCCTAGGCTCCATTACTGAGCATTTGTATACAGTTATCCCAGATACGGATACCCTGTCATTTGCATGCATCATATTTGTATTTTTTACCCGTGCTTTTGTATTGAGCTTAGAGCTCACGTCCAGTCTCTTCTGTGTATCTAGACACCCCATTTGACGGGGCAGGTGTAGGTGCAGGTTTGAGCACCAGGAGCTTGGAGTCGCCAGTGACCAGTGAAGACAGCAGGATTAGTTGTAGGTTTTTGCCCTTTAGGCTTATTTATTCTATTGGGTTGTATAATCGAATTTGTTTAACCGGTTGTATTCTTCCGGTCTGCTTGTATTTAAGTCTTTCGTAGCGATTTATTTTAATGCATGCTTAATTATGCTCTAACTTTGATTAGGTAGTGGATCTGGGTTGGTCTCTACATTGTGACTGTCCGCCTAGACAGTGTGCCCCTATAAATAGAGGCAGTATGCAGTCCTTCAACAACACATTTTTTCCGAATCCCTCCACACTTTGCACGCTCTTCTGATGTTGTTTTGCTCTGCTCTTGTGCTTCTTCCTAGTCGTGGTTCTGTTCAGGTACATTCTCAGTTCGCCGTTGAAGTGCCTTCGTGCTAGGTCTCTACAAGGTTTCTCCATTGTATCCTTGGAGACAGACATCCGTGTAATCCTCGAAGCACACTCAGGAGGGGAAGAATCTGTTTTAAGGAAACTGTACTAGTTACAAGCCTCAGTTTGCTTAAATGCTTCCTTACTTGTTTCGTTTATACTTTTCAGTATTTACATACTCATTATACTAATAAATAGTTATACGATCATTGTTCATTATAAGTAAATTTTTTCTGTTATATTCACGTTTTTGAGTAGCATTTTTGGATAACAGGTTGTGCCCTGGGTTCATTAGCTGGGTTAGGCTCCATAGAATCAGGGTGAAAGGGAGATTGGTCAGATGAAAGTGGTGAGCACGCTGGGCGCCAGGGATTTTGTGGCGTGCGAGTTGCGCAGGGGGGATCGAGTGGTCCATGAAGTCGGAGAATGGCCCCTGGCCGAGCCAAGACCTTTATGGCTCGAGCCAGGGCTGGTCCTAGGCAATCCGACAGAACCTTGGGATGGTCCTGCCGGCGCAGCTCCGGCCATGGGTGGCCGAGGGCTGGGAATCAGGGGCCGAGCGAGGGATTCGAGAAGGGGGTTAAGGGTTGCTGGGTCATTTTTCTTTGGGCCATGAGCTTGGGCTCGGCCATAGAGGGGGGCTGGGTCTGGGCCGGGTCAAGGTACAGGTCTGGGTCGGGTCGGGTTGGGTCGGGTCAGGAGTTTGGATTCGGGTCGAAATAATTCGGGTCAAGTTCTAGGTCTTAGGTTTGGGCATGGGTCAATTAATTTGGGATGGGTTAATTTAATTTAGGGCCCAATGGTTATGGAGTTTAAATTGGATTTAATTGGGTCAAACATATTTGATCTGGGCTTAACTGATTAGGCCTACTTGGGCTTAGAAAATTTATTTAGGGCTTAAGATTAATTATTTAATTTTGGACTTTTGAAGTAATTAAAAATTTGGGCCTAAATTATACGTGGACTTAATTAAGTAATTGACCTTAATGTATTATTAGAGTCTAAGTTAAATTATAATTGGGTCATACTTTAGTCTCAGGGCTTAGGCTTAGGGGCAGCAACTCTAACCAGTCATGGCAAAAATAATGGTTCGTAAATATATATTTAATATACGTATATGTAACATTTTGATATGAATATTATTTTTATAAAAAAGAATTTAATATATATTTACGAGCAAAGTTTCTAAGGAAAAATAATATTTTTAATTCACGATTCATGCATATGTTTCACGTTAAATTGATGGCATGTGAAGAAAAATAATTTTTGGGATAATTGATGTGATTTGTGACAAACACAGGATTAGAGGTCGGGATACCGGGCCCGATGACCTTTTTACTTACCATTATGAGCCTATGGATCCCCAAATGTTGGGTGAAGTGGCATAGGACGTTAGGGGTCACACCCCACAGGCCGCCACCACGTACGATGGATTTAGATTGATTAATCGAATTATGTTACACTTCATTGATATGACCCACAACAAAGATTTTATGACTATGAAATGCCATATTCATGTTATGTAATTATGATATGATTATGTTACGATTAAGTATTATGCATACGATTTTACGTTCATGCATGCATTAAAATCCTCAGGTTATTTTTATATAAGTTATGTGCTTGCATGTGATTTTATTTAATAGTACTCGTTATGTATATTATAGAACATGTTGTGCCTTTAGGCTCACTAGATCTAAATGATGCAGGTGAGTTTGATTCAGTAGTTGATGATGTGGTCCCGACTGGTGGTGAGGATCTCTGAGCATCCACGACTAGCTGGCTTGCCCGTGACCATTGCAGTATTTATTTCCGCATTTTTATAAGATTTGACTGAGGATTGTATTAAACTATTTACAGTGCATGTTTGCCACTTTAACACTCACGTTATGATTTGTCTACACTTTGGTATTTTAAACTATGTATTTTCGCATTTTGCGATATCGTATTTTGCGCGCTTGCATTTCCTTTAAATTATTCAGACATTTTAAATTGCTAGAGTTCAATCAATTTACTATATAATATATTTCGTGAAATGAAACTATTTTTAGTAATGATGCATATATGTATGGGCATATATGTGGTATATATATATAATAATAATAATAATAATAATAATAATAATAATAATAAAACCCCTTAAGTTTTCGGTCATTTCACTCACGCCCCTGCGTTGGTGTTTTTGGGATACCTTGTGGCGGGGCAGGTCTGAGGCTGGACGGTCTAGGTGACTCGCAGCAGGGTTGAGTTCATTTTCTGTTGCAGTGAGAGTTTAGCGGTAGGGCTTGTAACCCTAAAGATTTTCGATTTGGTTGTATAAGAGTATTTATACACTTTTGTTATCGTCGGTTGTATTCTGCCGATTGGATTTGTTGTATTTTAAATTATCTGCTCTTTACGCTTTAAGTATTTATTGCATGCACTAATTAAGCTTTGATTAGGTGGTGGATCTGGGTAGGGTCGCTACATCAAAACAATGCCGAAATTCCATCTGGTCTTGAATCTTCCTATTCAAACCACATAAGAATCTTGCCATGGTCACCTCACCATCCTCCTCAATATTAGTTCTAATCATAGTAGTCTCCAACTCCTTAAAATAATCCTCTACACTCCTAGAACCCTGCTTCAAATTCTGCAGCCGCTTAAACATCTCACGATATTAGTGATTAGACACAACCTCTTCCTCATAACCCTCTTTATCTCATCCCAATTTTCGATATGCCTCTCACCACATCTTCTCCTGGTAGTAACAAGCTGATCCAACCAAATAAGAGCATAATCAACAAATTCAACCACCGCCAACCTCACCTTTTTATGCTCAGAATCGTGGTGACAATCAAACACAAATTCTACCCTATTCTCTCACTCTAAATACGCTTCAAGATCAGACTTCCCAAGAAACGCAGGAATCTTCATCTTAATACTACTAATATTCTCATCCTCTCTACTCCCATCAGTATATTTCCAACGTAGTGCTTCTCTCTTCCCTCTACCAAACCCAAGATATCGTCTCTATCTATCTCTCTCTCTCTCTCTCTCTCTATCTCTCTCTCTCTCTCTCTCTCTCTCTCTCTCTCTCCCTCTCTCTCTCTCTCTCTCTCTCTCTCTCTTCCAATTCTCTCCATGAGGCGCTAAGGCTGAAGCTTCGCCTTTCAAGCGCTGAAGCACTGCTGAAATTTTCCATTTTCATGATTTTCGTGAATTTCTTGATCATTTTGTTTTTCATTTCTTCGATCTCTCTTTACTGTAATGACATTAAAATACCCTCCAACTTGATTTCCATGTTCTCCCAATGGTACAGGGATACAGCTAGCTGTGGGCTCACAACTCCTTGTGACTCGGAACAACAATTTTCGACTTACCCATCGAATCATGGTAAGAGCGCCTAGCAACATCGCCCCATGATTCCCTAGGTATCACTGATAGTGCCTGCAAGAACCAGTAGGTTTTGGTTAGCGTACAGTACGGTCCCTTCAACCATACATCCCGATCGAATCAACATCCATTGGTACATCGAGAGTCGTTCGAGATTCGATAACTATGCAATACATCTTGAAGATAAAATAGTGACATCGCATGTGCTACTACGAAACCAAGTAACCTAAAGCACATCATGTATTCTGGCCAGAGATTTGTCACACTAATATCTTCTCAGATAGCATAGGATATCCACACTCGCAAGCGTGTGGTGAATCCTTGACAACAAAGCATTGACTCCTATATGTGTCGTAACTGTACCCAATCTCGACACCTGATGACCCTCATAGATTCGGTAAACGAGTCAAAGTACAGAACTAGCATATAGAGTTTCCATGATGTTTCAAATAGTAAGGACTAATGGTGTACAACCAAAACCGCGGACTTATCCACTCAATTAATGATAACCACTTGGAAAGTCCGAATAGGGTAGTTCGATCATCCATCATATGAATATCCATTTGCATGCTTCGAACATCTCTATGTTCTATACCAATGAAACGTGGTACTTGGCATCGCAAATGCTAGTCTCAATCTCGAGCGATCCTTATCCTTATTAGCGGACGGCTCAATTGACTAGGAACTGTTTAGAATATACAGTGATTATAAGATGTGTTTCATGATAGTCATTCAATTCTACTATCACATTTTACATGCACTCTAGTATATTCAAGGTCTTTATCTAAACATCGTATAGTACGTCACAACATAATAATATGATAAAAGATAAAGTAAATGCCAATATAAAAGTGTAAATTATATTAAACAAAGATTGTTTACATATATAGTCACAAAAGCCCTTAGCCACAAGTTGGCTAACCGGGCACCCACTCTTTCAATCTCCCACTTGCCCTAAAGCCAACTAGTCATACTACGTAGTCCCATTGCTTTGCGATGTTTGTCAAATAATGGTCCTGGCAAGGGCTTAGTAAGTGGATCAGCGATATTGTCTGCAGAGGCCACTCTCTTGACAGTGATGTCTTCTCTTTCCACGATCTCATGAATGATGTGGTATTTTCTCAGTATGTGTTTGGATCTTTGATGAGACCTTGGTTCCTTTGCTTGAGCAACGGCACCAGTGTTGTCACAGTACACCGAGACTGGACCAACAGCTTCAGGAATTTGCCCAACTCTTGGACGAAATTCCTCATCAAAACGGCCTCTTTAGCAGCAGCTGATGCTGCAATGTATTCTGCCTCAGTGGTGGAATCCACTGTGGTGTCCTGCTTGGAACTCTTCCAAGAGACAGCACCGCCATTGAGCATGAATACAAATCCAGAGGTTAATTTCGAGTCATCCACGTACCTTTGGAAGCTAGAGTCTGTATAGCCTTCCAATTTCAATTCTCTTCCCCATAAACCATGAATATATTCTTAGTCCTTCTTAAGTACTTAAGAATATCCTTCACAGCTTTCCAATGCATTTGACCGGGATTGGCTTGGTATCTGCTCGTGACACTCAGAGCATAGGCCACATCCGGTCTGATAGATATCATCCCATACATGATACTCCCTATGACTGAAGCATATGGTATGTGTGTCATTTTCTCTATCTCTTCGTCAATCTTGGGAGACATAGACTTGGATAGAGAAACTCCATGGCACATAGGTAGATGTTCTCTCTTGGACTCATCCATAGAAAACCTTTTCAATATGGTGTCGATGTAGGTTTCTTGAGTGAGTCCTATCATTCTCTTAGATCTATCTCTATAGATCTGTATTCCTAGAATATAGGATGCCTCACCCAAGTCCTTCATCGAAAATCTACCTGATAACCATATTTTTGTTGACTGCAACATCCCTACATCATTTCCAATGAGTAGGATGTCATCAACATAAAGTACTAAGAATGTCACAGCATCCTTAACTACTTTCTTGTATACGCACGGTTCCTCCGGGTTCTTGATGAAACCAAAGTCCTTTATTGTTTCATCAAATTTTTGGTTCCAACTTCTTGATGTCTGTTTGAGACCATAAATTGATCTCTGAAGCTTGCATACCTTATGCTCGCTTCCCATGGATGTGAATCCCTTGGGCTGCATCATATAGATCTCTTCCTTAATGTTTCCATTAAAAAATACAGTATTCATGTAGTAGCCCGTAACCAGTATCAGTAATTAAGGGATTAATCATAATTACTTGGGTAGAGTTCGGAAGCTCCGAAGGTGAGATCGGAAGCTCCGATCAGGATCGGAAGCTCCGAACAGGATCGGAAGCTCCGATCGGTATTACGTCAGGCATGACGTGAGGTTGGATCGGAAGCTCCGATCAGGACCGGAGGCTCCGATCACCCCTATCCGGAGTCAACAAGTGATATTTTGACACGTGGCAGATCAGGATCTTCAGAGGCTCCGATGGCAGGTTCGGACGTTCCGATCGAGGTTCGGACGTTCCGATCAAGGATCGGAAGTTCCGATCGTTGTCTATAAATAGAAGGCCGAGACTTCACTTTCATTTGCCAATTCCGAGTTCTCCTTTCCTTTCTAGTCCTTTTGGAGCTGTTCTAGTCTTCTTAGGCTTGGTCCGGAGCTCGGCGAGGCGTTCGGTAGTCGTAGCGGAGTTGTGCCCAAGTTCTTGAGGCATCGACATCAAAGGGCTAACGACGGACGAAGGTATAGCTTTTGCTTCCTATAAATATTTAGGAGTATGCAATAGCTTAGTTAAGGCTTTTAGAACACTTTGATGATAGTAGTATCATTTGGCAGTGTAGAGCAGACTATAGGCGTGGACCTAGAGTTGGTAGAGCTTGCACTGTATTGAGGTACGAAAGTACTGTTCGAGATATCCTGACTGAGTATACATGTATTATGTGACTGCATGATTTATATGCCATGATATTATGCTGCATTCATTTGCATCTTGCTGTATCTCTTTCGAGATGTCTGTTAGTAGGGTTGTACCCTATCCTGTTAGTGGATTGGACTTTCATCGATTTGGGTCCGGCGTATCCACGGTTATCTCGGTATGGGAGCCACCTCCTGAAGCGACGGCACAGCGTGCTACATACCAGGGCCCGGTCTGTCTCTGTTATCTGATCCTTGACCTCGAGTCTATAGGGAGTTCACTTTGCATGCATGTATACTCATACTCTCGCACTGAGCATTTTATGCTCACGTCTCGTACTCTGTATTTTTCTGGACACCCTATTCCATGGGGCAGGTTTGCGATTGGACGAGGAGGTTGGATCCAGGAGGGGCTAGTCAGCGGTTGGCCGGCTGGAGCTTCGCTTAGGTTTTATTACTGTTGTTTGGGTTTATACAGCTATTCGATTTGGTTGTATATTATTGGATAAATTACAGATTCCTTTACTTGGGATTGTATAATGTTTATGGTTTCCGTAGTTTTATTCTGATATCTGTTTGATTAAGTTAATTGCATGCCTAAGTTCTGTTTAGTAGGTGATCCGGGTAAGGGTCACTACATTTATGGTATCAGAGCATGCAAAAGATTTCTTGGGATTTAGTCTCATCTTGAGGTATTTTTGTAGATGTCAAATCGTGACGACCAGAGTTCTCATGGCAGTGTTGGTGGGCATTGGGGAGATGCCGACCGGGAGCCTCGTCAAGAACGGCGTCATCGTCACCATGACGACGAGCGTTTCACTGTGCGTCGATTCTTAGCTATGGGTCCTAAGCCCTTAGTTGGAGGTGAGTCTCCGGAGGATGCGGAGAACTGGTTAGACCGCATGGAGACGACTTTTCAGACTTTCCAATGCACCGATGAGCAGAAGGTGGAGACCCTTGGCTATCTTCTAGATGGGCGTGCGCGCAGGTGGTGGAGGTTTACTTCTGCACCTTTTGTTATAGCGAGAGGAGTGGCCACCTGGGCCGAATTCCGCACAGCTTTCCAAAAGCGGTATTTTCCTCCTGCACTCCGTCAGTCGAAGGCAGGCGAGCTACTGAGTCTGCGATAGGGAGCCATGTCTATCGATGAGTATCAGCAGAGGTTCTTTGATCTGTTATCCTATTGTCCCGAGATTGCTGATAGTTCAGAGATGAAGTATAATCTGTTCCTTCAGGGCCTTAACCCTTAGATCCATGACCGTGTGGTGGTTGGCGACGACATGTCCTACGAGGGTTTGGTGAGCTGTTGTCACCAGGCGGAGGACAGCATTCGGCGGAACAGGTCTTTCCCTCAGTCAAGGCCTGCTAGTTCTTTGGGTCCCCGTGCCCAAACTTTCAAGAAGTCTGGATCTTCTTCTTCCTCTGGTTCTGGAGGTGTTGTTCGTTTCGGTAAGAAAGACAAGTGTGATCACTGTGGGAAGAAACATCCATCCGACAAGTGCCGCAGAGCTTCTGGAGCTTGTTTCCGTTGTGGAGAGACTGGTCATATCCGGAGGGATTGTCCACAGTCTGGGGGAGGCGGTTCTGGATCTGGTTCAGGATCGGGTTCTCAGGCCACCGTTCAGCAGAGGTCGCAGGGACAGTCTACTGGGAGTTCTCATTTGAGGCCATGAGCTTCTGGCCAGGTGTTTGCCCTTAGACATGATCAGGCTGTGGAGGAGAATGAGAAAGTCATCGCAGGTACATTTCTGCTTTATGGTATACCTGCTCTTGTACTTATTGACACTGGTGCATCTCATTCCTTCATTTCTGCACGTTTTGTTAAGAGGCATAAGTTACCATGCATTGCACTAGACGTAGTGATGTCTGTTTCTACCCCGATGGGCCAATCTTCTTTGGCTAAGCGTCTAGTGATGGGTTGCCCTTTTGAGTTCGAAGGGAACATTCTGTTAGCGAATCTCATGGTCCTGGCGATGGACGACTTTGATTGCATTCTGGGAATAGATGTGTTGACTACCTATCGAGCTTCAGTGGACTGCTATCAGAGATTAGTACGCTTTCATCCGGAGGGGAGTGAGAGCTGGCTTTTCTATGGTGAGGGAGCGCGACCCCCGATGCCTTTGGTATCAGCTTTGAGAGCCTGTCGAGCTCTAGAGTCTGGCGGGGAAGGCTACCTTATCTATGCAGTTGATTTGTCCGCTGAGAGTATTGGGATAGAGAGCATTCCTGTTGTGGATGAATTTCCAGATGTGTTTCCTGATGAGATTCCGGGTTTTCCTCCTGCTAGGGAAGTCGAGTTTGGCATAGAGTTGATGCCGGGTACTTCGCCTATTTCTAGAGCACCGTATCGTCTGGCTCCGTCAGAGATGCGTGAGTTGAAGAATCAGCTATAGGATCTTTTGGATAAGGGATACATTCGTCCTAGTGTATCTCCTTGGGGAGCTCCTGTTCTCTTCGTGAAGAAGAAGGATGGGTCGATGCGGCTGTGCATTGACTATCGGCAGCTGAATCGAGTCACTGTGAAGAACAAGTATCCGTTGCCTCGTATTGATGACTTGTTTGATCAGCTGCAGGGCACGTCAGTTTACTCCAAGATTGACTTGAGATCTGGGTATCATCAGTTGAGAGTCCGTGATCAGGATGTAGCCAAGACTGCATTCCGTACTCGCTATGGGCATTACGAGTTCCTAGTGATGCCATTTGGTTTGACTAATGCGCCGGCTATATTCATGGATTTGATGAACCGTGTCTTCAGGGAGTATTTGGACAAGTTTGTCGTGGTCTTCATTGACGACATCTTGGTGTATTCGCGTAATACGGAAGAGCATGTTTCTCACTTGCGGTTGGTACTGCAGACTCTTCGAGATGAGCAATTGTACGCTAAGCTGAGTAAGTGTGAGTTCTGGATGGATAGAGTGGTCTTTCTTGGCCATATCATATCCAGGGAGGGGATTTCTGTTGATCCAAGCAAGATTGAAGCAGTACTTAATTGGTCGGGTCCGACGACAGTTGCTGAGATCCGTAGTTTTCTGGGTCTAGCAGGGTATTATCGTCGCTTCATTCTGAACTTCTCTCAGTTAGCTCGACCGTTGACGCAGCTTACCCGCAAGGGTGTGGATTTCGAGTGGTCCTCCGAGTGCGAGGAGAATTTCCGTGAGCTTCGACGGCGGTTGACTTCTGCGCCGGTGTTGGCATTACCGTTAGGATCTGGAGGGTATGTAGTTTACACGGATGCTTCTCTTCAGGGGTTAGGTTGTGTCCTGACTCAGAATGGGCATGTGATCGCATACGCTTCTAGACAGCTGAAGCTTCATGAGGACAACTACCCAGTCCATGATTTGGAGTTAGCAGCCATTGTGTTCGCTTTGAAGATCTGGCGTCATTATCTGTATGGCGAGAAATTTTAGATCTTCACCGACCATAAGAGTCTCAAGTATTTGTTCACTCAGGCAGAGTTGAACATGAGGCAGAGACATTGGATGGACTTGCTTAAGGATTATGATTGCGAGATTAAGTACCATCCGGGAGCTGCTAATCTCACCGCTGATGCTTTGAGTCGCAAGGTGCGACTATCCGCACTTCAGACTTGTTCTATGTCTAGTGCGATCAGTGACTTTTGTACTTCAGGTTATACCTTCAAGCATAAGAAAGGTATGCAGAGTATCCAGATGTTTGCGATATTATCTGAGCCAGCCTTGTATTCACGGATCCGAGATGCTCAGATGTCTGATTCGAAGACCCAGCGTTTAGCTCGTCTAGCTAACGAGGGTAGCTCGTCTGGATTTTATTATCAGTCAGATGGCTTTCTGTGTTTTTCTGGTAGGCTTGTGATTCCGCAGGATGAAGAGTTGCGAGAGGAGATTTTGTCTCAGGCCCATCGCACTAAGTTGAGTATTCATCCTGGGAGCAACAAGATGTACAAGGATCTACGTACTCGTTTCTGGTGGAAGGGAATGAAACACAGTGTTTATCAGTTTGTTTCGAGATGTTTGGTGTGTCAACAGGTCAAGGCAGAGCACCGACGACCTGGAGGTTTGCTTCACAGTCTGCCTATTCCTGAATGGAAATGGGAGTTTATCACTATGGACTTTGTGACCCATTTGCCGGTATCCCCGAAGAACTGTGATGCTATCTGGGTTGTGGTGGACCGACTCACCAAGTCAGCGCATTTCATTGCCTATAGCCGAGAGTACTCTGTGGATCGCATGTCACGGATGTATATTCAGGAGATCGTTCGACTTCATGGAGTGCCTGTGAGCATTGTCAGCGATCGGGACCCCAGGTTTACTTCTAGATTCTGGGGGAGTGTTCAGCGTGCGATGGGTACTACTCTCAGTTTGAGTACAGCCTATCATCCGGAGACTGATGGTCAGTCAGAGCGCACTATCCGTACCCTAGAGGATATGCTTAGAGCGTGCGTCTTGGATTTTGGTTCAGCCTGGCAGGATCATTTGTCATTGATCGAGTTCGCTTACAACAACAGCTATCACACTAGTATTGGGATGACACCTTTTGAGGCGTTGTATGGGCGACGTTGTCGTACTCCACTCTTCTGGGAAGAAGTGGGGGAGAGACAGGCTGAGGGACCGGAATTTATCCAGCAGGCAATAGACATTGTTGATCAGATCAAGAAACGGATTAAGACTGCACAGGATCGTCAGGCCAGCTATGCTAATATCAAGCGTAGGCCTTTGCAGTTCGATGTCGGGGAGAAAGTGTTTCTGAGAGTGTCACCTTTCCGCAAGATTCTCATATTTGGCCTTAAGGGCAAGTTGTCTCCCAGATTTATTGGTCCGTTTGAGATCTTGGAGAGCATTGGCAATTTGGCTTATCGACTAGCTTTGCCACCGCATCTATCCAGTATTCACGACGTGTTCCACGTATCTCTGTTGCGACGGTATGTGGCGGATGAATCTCATATTATGCAGCGGTCTGAGGTTCAGGTAGACAAGGATTTGACTTATGTTGAGAAACCTCTTCGTATCCTAGATTATAAGGATAAGGTCTTACGGAACAAAGTCATTCCTTTGGTTTTAGTTCAGTGGCAGCGCCGAGGCACAGAGGAAGCTACTTGGGAGCTTGAGGACAGGATGCGTAAAGACCATCCTGAGTTGTTTTGATTTCATTCTTTAAGTTATATTCAGTTGCAAACTCTGTAAATGTTTGATTTGAATAAAGAATGTTTCTTATTTCTGTATTTGCATTCGGTACTTAAGATCTGATTTCGAGGACGAAATATCTTAAGTGGGGGAGAATGTAGTAGCCCGTAACCAGTATCAGTAATTAAGGGATTAATCATAATTACTTGGGTAGAGTTCGGAAGCTCCGAAGGTGAGATCAGAAGCTCCGATCAGGATCGGAAGCTCCGAACAGGATCGGAAGCTCCAATCGGTATTACGTCTGGCATGACGTGAGGTTGGATCGGAAGCTCCGATCAGGACCGGAGGCTCCGATCACCCCTATCTGGAGTCAACAAGTGATATTTTGACACGTGGCAGATCAGGATCTTCGGAAGCTCCGATGGCAGGTTCGGACGTTCCGATCGAGGTTCGGACGTTCCGATCAAGGATCGAAAATTCCGATCGTTGTCTATAAATAGAAGGCCGAGACTTCACTTTCATTTTCCAATTCCGAGTTCTCCTTTCCTTTCTAGTCCTTTTGGAGCTGTTCTAGTCTTCTTAGGCTTGGTCCGGAGGTCGGCGAAGCGTTCGGTAGTCATAGCGGAGTTGTGCCCAAGTTCTGGAGGCATCGACATCAAAGGGCTAACGACGGATGAAGGTATAGCTTTTGCTTCCTATAAATATTTAGGAGTATGCAATAGCTTAGTTAAGGCTTTTATAGCACTTTGATGATAGTAGTATCATTTGGCAGTGTAGAGCAGACTATAGGCGTGGACCTAGAGTTGGTAGAGCTTGCACTGTATTGAGGTACGAAAGTACTGTTCGAGATATCCTGACTGAGTATACATGTATTATGTGACTGCATGATTTATATGCCATGATATTATGCTGCATTCATTTGCATCTTGCTGTATCTCTTTCGAGATGTCTGTTAGTAGGGTTGTACCCTATCCTGTTAGTGGATTGGACTTCCATCGATTTGGGTCCGGCGTATCCACGGTTATCTCGGTATGGGAGCCACCTCCTGAAGCGACGGCACAGCGTGCTACATACCAGGGCCCAGTCTGTCTCTGTTATCTGATCCTTGACCTCGAGTCTATAGGGAGTTCACTTTGCATGCATGTATACTCATACTCTCGCACTGAGCGTTTTATGCTCACGTCTCGTACTCTGTATTTTTCTGGACACCCTATTCCATGGGGCAGGTTTGCGATTGGACGAGGCGGGTGGATCCAGGAGGGGCTAGTCAGCGGTTGGCCGGCTGGAGCTTCGCTTAGGTTTTATTACTGTTGTTTGGGTTTATACAGCTATTCGATTTGGTTGTATATTATTGGATAAATTACAGATTCCTTTACTTGGGATTGTATAATGTTTATGGTTTCCGTAGTTTTATTCTGATATCTGTTTAATTAAGTTAATTGCATGCCTAAGTTCTGTTTAGTAGGTGATCCGGGTAAGGGTCACTACAATTCACATCCATTTGTCATATCTCATAGTCATACCAAGCTGCTATGACAATAAGGATTCTTATGGATTTGAACATTGCGACTGGTGAAAAATTTTCATCATAGTCAACACCTTGTCTTTGAGTATAACCTTTTGCGACCAATCGTGCCTTGTAGGTCAGTACCTTACCATCAGGCCCAAGTTTTCTCTTGTAGATCCATTTACACCCTATTGGAACAATTCCATCGGGGGGATCTACTAAAGACCAAACTTGGTTTGTATGCATCGAGTCTATTTCCGACTGCATAGCTTCAAGCCATAAGTTTGAATCAGCATCAGAAATTGCTTCCTTGAAGTTTCTTGGATCACATCCAATGTCGGGTTCACTTTGATCCCCTTCAAGAAGCAGACCATGTCGAATAGGAGGTCTAGAAGTCCTCTCGGATCTTCTAGGAAGAGGCGTGTCAATTATTGGTTCCAGAGGTGCGGGATCGTTATTTTGTATCTTGGGTTCTTCTCGTATTTCTTCGAGTTCCATCATCTTACCTTTCTTATTAAGTAAGAATTCCTTCTCTATGAAGGTGGCATTCCTCGAAACAAACACTTTTGTTTCAGTAGGATGATAGAAATTATATCCGATTGAATTCTTCGGATATCCTACAAAATAACATAAGATGGATCGACTATCCAACTTATCTCCCACTGTCTGCTTCACGTAAGCAGGACATCCCCAAATTCTTAAGTACAAATACTTAGGAGCTTTGCCATTCCATAATTCATATGGAGTTTTGTTCACTGCTTTAGTGTGGACATTTTTTAACAACAATACCGCCGTTTCAAGTGCATAGCCCCAAAACGAAGGTGGGAGCTCAGTGAAGCTCATCATAGATCGAACCATGTCCAACAAAGTTCGATTGCGACCCTCCGAAATGCCATTTAGCTGAGGTGTCATAGGAGGAGTCCACTGAGAGAGAATCCCATTCTCTTTTAGATAGCCCAAAAACTCGGTACTCAAGTATTCTCCACCTCGATCTGATTGAAGTGCTTTAATACTCCTACCTAGTTTGTTTTCTACTTCAGCCTTGAATTCTTTGAACTTTTCAAATGATTCAGGCTTATATTTTATCAAATATAAATACCCGTACCTAGAATTATCATCAGTAAAGGTAATGAAGTAGGTGTGACCATATTTAGTACCAATACTAAATGGGCCGCAAACATCTGTATGGATCAAATCCAACAGATTTTGACTACGCTCAGGTTTTCCTTTGAAATGAGATTTAGTCATTTTTTCTTTTAGGCAGGACTCACAAGTTGGTAGAGAGTTAATATCAGACATATCAAATATGTCCTCTCCCACTAGCTTGTTCATCCTCCTTGAGGAAATATGACCTAACCTAGCATGCCAAAGATTTGCCGGGTTTTGACTATCTTTTTTTCTTTTAATTGTTGTTGCCGGTTTATCACCATAATTAACTGGAACGCCTTTTAATTTTAAGTTATATAGATCGTTTTCAAGTTGTCCATTTCCAATCAAACATTAATTTTGTACATATTGCAAAACTCATTTGCAAAATTTCAAGAAAAACAATCTCTATCAAGCATAGAAATAGAAATAATGTTTTAATGAAATCTGGCACAAATGAAACATCTCTCAAAAATAGCTTAAAATTGTTTTACAAAATTTTAAACAAATGTCTCTCACAGCTTTGGCTTCAACTCTGGAACCATTCCCGAGCCTTAACTGGGTCTTACCCATTCTTAGCCTACGACTTCTTTTCATCATCTGCAACTCTTTGCAAATGTGATATCCAGATCTGGTATCCTATACCCAAGAAGTAGTATTAAGTGATACATTTATTTCAATATAAAATATATCCTTTGCAGTTCGTAACTGCTCGATATATTCTTTGTTGTTGCGCTTCTAGTAACCTGGTTTCTTGCAGTGATGGCAAACTTCTTTAGAATTGTCCAGCTTTGCATGTAACATTTGGCCTTGAGATTATGGTCCCACCATTTCTCTAGTTCGGCCAACCTTTCCGAAGTTACATCAGCCGGGGCTGTTTTCGGAGGAGCCTTTTCTAGCACGTAGAAAATCTTCTTCGAACTCAGGACAATCTTAACTTACGGAACCAATTCGTATAGTTTGCGCCAGTCATTTTATTTTGTTTGAGAATTGAAACATGTGGATTGCGCGAATTCATCATAATGAAATACCTAAAAGAAACAAACAATAATCGGTGATTGTTTAATTAATTTACTAAGACATAAAATATGGCGAGATTAATTTTATGAATTACACTCCCACTATTTTAACGATTTCACCACCCTCTAGTGAAAACGAGAAACTGGTTTTCTTAGTGGGAACATGGAGTCCAATTGACAAATCATAGTCCCGAATAATATCAGCCAACCATAATTTTCAAAAGGTAGAGCCCAATTGCTTCCAAAGCAACCCCCATGTTTTTTACCTCATGTCCAATAAGGGCCCAATAATATGACGCCGTTTATTGTAACATGTCAAGATGATCCATCAATATTAAGTTGTGATGGACGGTCGCCATGTGGATCCCCAATAATATGAACCAATCCCATGGGAGTTCCATCCAACTTACAATGTGTGTCGATCCAATGTACAGCTTTTCGACGAACGGGCCCCCCCCCCCCCCCAATAATATGAGCCGGACCATGCCCGCGGGTAGCATCTCATACATTGATCGTTGATGGAAGGTAGGAACATTTAAACAATAATATCAATTTTTTAAATCATATTTAAAATGAGGGATTTTAATTTTGAAAATTGTCTCATCATTTAATAATTTGTATGCTTGCGGGATTCATGCAATTTAGTCTAAACATGCATACAACAATAATATCAAATATTATATAAAGGATGATCGATGCCTAGATCTAATCGATCCATGGTTGCCAATCACGAGTCTATGTCCAATCCTAGGTGATATGCAAGTATGCAATGCAATTCTATTACATTGTGCTTCCAATTTACATTTCTTCGGTCTTTATTGTCTGCTGGGCCCACCATTGTCTTCAAATCTTTATCTCCCACTAAGTCTCTTAAATTTACAATAAATTTCGATGACAAGTAAAGGATACATATTTAAGGGTGGGAACGGGCCATAAACCAGGCCTACTTTTATTATAAATGATAAATCAATTTGGGCTATAAACCAAGCCCATTAATAAAACCCAACAACAATAATAAAAACCAAATGTAAACAACCTAACATACACCTACAAAATTGGTCATGAAAATCGATCATCCTCTTATCCAATAATTAATTCAATAATTAAATCATTGGATAACATGCAATAACAACATAATTAAAAAGATAAAATCAAATTTTATCTAATATAATCATAAGATCATATCTTATCATCAGTTGTACCAAAATAATTAATTTTGTAAAATCTAATTTAACGGATAAAACTTATAAATTTTCCAAAAATTCAAATTTATCTAAAAATCAATTTTAAAAATTTCGGACTCAAACAATTTGACCCGATGCCTCGTGGTCTAATCAAAACAATTTTCGATCGGACCAAAAACTAAAATTTCAAAATTTAAAATTCTAAAAATCAATTTTAATTTTCCCGGTCCCGGGCAGCCCCGCCTCCACGTGGGATAGGGCAGCCCACGTGGGGCCTGGGCAGCCCGTCGCTGCCCTTGATCGCTGCCCGTGCCCGTGTTTTCCTTAAAATTTAATTTAAAAATTTTGTTTTGTTTTCCAAAAACCGAGGTCAAAATTTTGTACAATCGATAAATTTTAATCGTTTGATCTGAGAACAACCTAACTTTGATACCACTGTTGGAACAGGTTTTCAGATCAGTCAAATCTGATACCCGGAGCAGCGGAAGTTTAAAAATTTTCTTTTTTGATATGGAACGATTCCATATCATGGGTATCAAATCCTTACGATTAAAATATGCAAGTAAAATAATAATAACAATTAATATTTTACCTCTTCAAGCTATGGCTTGATTAATGGACTCCAACAGATTAAATCTGCTCTTCTTGTAAATCCCAAGAACTGATGACTTGCTCGATCAACTCCTGAATTAGGTCCACGAATAGAAAACAGAAACCCTCTGATTGATTGCACTAGAAATCAATCAGATTTTTATCGAAGAGATATACAGATTTGATCTGTCAATTCAGAATGTAATTTTTCAGAAAAATCACAGACCGAATTCTCTCAAAAAGGGAAGACAGAATTCGAAAATCTCCTTAGAACTGTTCTAGAATTTTTCGAAAACTGTAGATGTGTGTGTAGCAGTATTTTCAAAAATTCCAACCTGGAATGAATTGTGTCTTTCGAAATCCCCTACATCTACTATATATAATTTCTGTACTGGATTAATTATATGTCTAATAAGACACTAACTCCTTAAGGCCCATTAGTCATAACTTAAGCCCAACAAGCCAAGCCTGTTATTATAAAAATTAATATAAAATTCATCTTGACTCCGATTGATAAACCGATTTCACCAATGTGCACAGAAATCATTTCTGCACCTTTTAAAGCCAAGATAATTTTTTTGAATCCGAATTCAGTGATTTCCAAAAATGTCTGTCCCTATGTCATTTTAGGAAATTCCACTCCCTTTACTTAAGAAGTTCAACTTCTCTTTCGCTAAATTTAACTCTTTAAATTTATCTATCTCAACGGGAATTAGTAATCCATTACTTGTGTAACCCTCAATGGTTTAGGGATACAGCTAGCTGTGGGCTCACAACTCCTTGTGACTCGGAACAACAATTTTCGACTTACCCATCGAATCATGGTAAGAGCGCCTAGCAACATCGCCCCATGATTCCCTAGGTATCACTGATAGTTCCTGCAAGAACCAGTAAGTTTTGGTTAGCGTACAGTACGGTCCCTCCAACCATATATCCCGATCGAATCAACAACCATTGGTACATCGAGAGTCGTTCGAGATTCGATAACTATGCAATACATCTTGAAGATCAAATAGTGACATCGCATGTGCTACTAGGAAACCAAGTAACCTAAAGCACATCATGTACTCTGGCCAGAGATTTGTCACACTAATATCTCTTCAGATAGCATAGGATATCCATACTCGCAAGCGTGTGGTGAATCCTTGACAACAAAGCATTGACTCCTATATGTGTCGTAACTGTACCCAATCTCGACACCTGATGACCCTCATAGAGTCGGTAAATGAGTCAAAGTACAGAACTAGCATATAGAGTCTCCATGATGTTTGAATGAGTAAGGACTAATGATGTACAACCAAAACCGCGGACTTATCAACTCAATTAATGATAACCACTTGGAAAGTCCGAATAGGGTAGTTCGATCATCCATCATATGAATATCCAGTTGCATACTTCGAACATCTCTATGTTCTATACCAATGAAACGTGGTACTTGCCATCGCAAATGCTAGTCTCAATCTCGAGCGATCCTTATCCTTATTAGCGGACGGCTCAATTGACTAGGAACTGTTTAGAATATACAGTGATTATAAGATATGTTTCATGATAGTCATTCAATTCTACTGTCACATTTTACATGCACTCTAGTATATTCAAGGTCTTTATCTAAACATCGTATAGTACGTCACAACATAATAATATGATAAAAGATAAAGTAAATGACAATATAAAAGTGTAAATTATATTAAACAAAGATTGTTTACACATAGAGTCACAAAAGCCTTAGCCACAAGTTGGCTAACCGGGCACCCACTCTTTCACTTGATAATTCATCACCAATGCTTGAAGTGTTGGAGAATGCGGCGATCAGATCAATCAGGATTAATACCCGGTGCAGCGGAAGTTTAAAAATTTTATATGGAACAATTCCATAATGGGTATCAACCTTACGATTAAATTGTGTGTGTGTAAAAATTAAATAACGATTATAAATTTTTACCTCCAATCTCGAAGCGAGATTATGGACACCAACAGATTGCTCTGCTCTTGTTGTATATCCCTGGAACTGATGGACGAACTGTTCTTCAATCAGGTCCACGAACGGATATTTAATCCCTCTGATAGATTGCACTAGAAAATCTATCAAAATTTTCTACGAAGAGATTAACGAATTTGATCCGTTAAACCAGAATGTAAATCAAAATTCACAGACTGGATTTTCCGAGCAGAGGGGAGAAAGGGGGCGGCCACTATTGAGAGAAAAATACTAGGGTTTTCGAAAATTGTGACCTGTTGTGTCTAATTTCTGTACTGCAATAACTTATTTATAATGTAGGCCACTAACAGCTTAGGGCCCATTAGTCATAAGTTCAAGCCCGACAAGCAAAGCCCGCAAGTTCAGAAATTAATATAAAATTCATCGTGACTCCGATTGATAAACCGATTTCACCAATGTGCACAGAAACCATTTCTGCACCTTTTAAAGTCAAGATAAATTTTTCTGTATCCGAATTCAGTGATTTCCAAAAATGCCCATCCCTATGTCATTTTAGGAAATCTTACTCCTCTACTCATAATTAAGAAGTCCAACTTCTTTGTTCATTAAATTTAACTCTTTAAATTTAACTATCTCAACGGGGATTAAAAATCCATTACTCTGTGTGACCCTCAATGGTTCAGGGATACAGCTAGCCGTGGGCTCACAACTCCTTGTGACTCGGAACAACAATTTCCGACTTGCCCATCGAATCATGGTAAGAGCGCCTAGCAACATCGCCCCATGATTCCCTAGGTATCACTGATAGTGCCTGCAAGAACCAATAGATTTTGGTTAGCGTACAGTACGGTCCCTTCATCCATATATCCCGATCGAATCAACAACCATTGGTATATCGAGAGTCGTTCGAGATTCGATAACTATGCAATACATCTTGAAGATCAAATAGTGACATCGCATGTGTTACTAAGAAACCATTTCTTAAAACACATCATGTACTCTGGCCAGAGATTCGTCACACTAATATCTCCTCAGATCGCATAGGATATCCACACTCGCAAGTATGTGGTGAATCCTTGACAACAAAGCATCGACTCCTATATGTTTTGTAACTGTACCCAATCCCGACACCTGATGACCCTAATAGAGTCGGTAAACGAGTCAAAGCACAGTACTAGCATATAGAGTCTCAATGATGTTTCAAGTAGTAAGGACTAATGGTGTACAACCAAAACTGCGGACTTTATCCACTCGATAAGTGATAACCACTTGGAAAGTCCGGATAGGGTAGTTCGATCATTCATCATATGAATATCCATTTGCATGCTTCGAACATCTCTATGTTCCTTACCAGCATCGCAAATGCTAGTCTCAAACTCGAGCGATCCTTATCCTTATTATCGGACGGCTCAATCGACTAGGAACAGTTTAGAATATACAGTGACTATAAGATGTGTTTCATGATAGACATCCCCATGTTCTACCACATCTTACATACACTATAGTATATTCAAGGTCTTTATCAAAACAACAATAGTATATCACAATATAACAATATGAAGAAAGATAAAGTCATTGCCATTAATAAAAGTGTAAATTATATTAAACAAAAGATTGTTTATACAAAGAGTCATTAAAATCCCTTAGCCACAAGTTGGCTCACCGGACACCTACTCTTTCATGAAGCGCTTCTTTGAACTTTTTGCTCTGCCCCCTAGTAATTGGTCCTTGCGGAATCTCTAATGGATCTTTAACACGCTTGGCAACTTCATCTTCATGCGAGCTATCCATGATCACATCAGAACTAGTAGATAGTAATTGAAGAGCAGAAAATCAAATCAACAGAAGCAACAGAAAGAAGTCAAAGAGAAGAAAGTTGACCAGCAGTCAATTAGCTGCTAAGCAAAACAATGGGAAACAAATAGATCAGTTAAATGGAAGCTGAAGCAGAAGGGAAAACCAACAAAAATTCTCTGTTAACCAGTCAAAGCTATTAACTCCTAGACAAGGTCTCTCATGCACTGATACACTCAGAACCATGCAAGACGCAAAAAGTGTACCTTCCTTCACAGAACTAAAAGACAAGAAAACTGCTACAAACCAATAGATGTATTTGAATCAAGATGACTGTTATCTTGTACCTATATATATAGACCACAACCAGTAGAAGAACTGGCCGGCTCGCAAGAACTCACAATCACTCATATCATGTCTTAGAACAACTAAACACTTTCAGTTGTTCACATATAACCAGTTGAGGAGTTCAAAGCTTTCATTACAGATCATATCAGAGACGAAGAACACTCAACAAACGCGTCAAGTAGATCAGATTTTTTATGATCATTTTGTGTTTAGTGTTAATTTGTAAACTCGTTATTCATACAGTTGAGGTGATGCAAACCTCTGTAACCTGCTTTCAGTCGAGGGCTGAAACAGTAGAGATACTAGGAGTTTCAACAGTAGGCCGTGGGGTAAGTCCTAGCTGAGGTGGGCTGTTTAGTCAAAGTCTTGTAGTGATACTTTCTGAAAATAGAAAATGGGTTGACGTGAGGAGCAGTTAAGTCTCCGAACATCCAGAAACAAACTCTTGTGTTGTTTATTTTCTGTTGAACACAACACACATCCAATAGACTCTTTTTAATATAAGTTCAATATCTCGGTTGACCTCATTTCGCAATATTGTATATTTGTTGGTTAACTGTTTTGGATAATCAGAGAAAGGAGAGTTCAATGGTTCACACTACTGAGCTCACTACAGAAGCAGTAGGAGACTACTTCAACAACTAGTGCTAGAACAGTAGCAACTCACTATTTGTTCATTTTCAATAGCTAGCACTGAGATCCTGACAATAATTAATTTTAAGTAAAATTTTAATATAAGTGATAAAGGGATAAAATAGGCATTTTCGCTTACTTCATAAATAATTGACCCAAATTTGAAGATTGATGTAAAAAATTAAATAATTAATATAAGTTGATGAACAAATAAAATTTAATCAAAAGTTGATGGACAAATAAAATTTATACTCATTTATTTATTTATTATTCAAATTTAAATATAAAATAGAATTATGTGTCAATTAATTCTCAGAGAAAGCAAGTCCAGCCCGTTGACAATAGAACCCTCGGAGATCTCTCCCATCTCCATTCTCTTTGCTCGATCCCAAAAATTGAAACCTAAACTCGTAAAAAAAAAGCAAAATTTGGGGTGAAAAATGAGCTTGATCGATCTGCTGACTCGTGTGGATGCGATCTGCAAGAAGTACGACAAGTACGACGTCGCTGCCAAGGACTCCAACGTCGCCGGAGACGATGCGTTCGCCCGCCTGTACGCTTCCGTAGAGTCCGACATTGAATCTTCTCTCCAGGTTGAGCTTTACTTTTCTGCGTCAATTTTCTTAGTCAAGTCATTATTTGTGTATCGGAGTTTGAATTGGAGTTTCTATTTGCTGGAATCCCGGCAGAAGGCGGAGACAGCTTTGAACGAGAAGAATAGGGCATCGGTTGTGGCGATCAATGCCGAGATTCGGAGGACCAAGGCCAAATTGCTCGAGGAGGTCCCTAAGTTGCAGAGATTAGCTGTTAAGAAGGTTTGGCGTTGATTCTGCTTTGTTGATAGCTCACTGTAGTTTGACTTTTCGGGATGTTTGATTAGCTTCCTGGTTTTTAGTATTTTGGTTATATGCATTGATTTACTTTTCCTGGTTTTATGTTTTTGGTCTAATCATACTTTAGTTTCACACGACGCCTGTCCAATCTGTTAAATGCTCTCTTATGAGTTCCATTTATTTGTTTATTGTATCTATTTCAGTTCTTTACCCTTTAGTTGTTTATGGATATTTTGGCTTGAATCTTGTGATAATCCAGAGAGGGGTGATTGAGACTGCTGTTTACTTACATGTATGACTCTTGACATGAGAATTGGGGGAAAAGAGGGCTCTTAAATGTTGTTTCTATATTTATTTCTAGAGCTTGCAGCATCTGCTATGGATCACCTAAACGATGATACTTGCTTTAATGTATCTTGGTTTCCCTCGAAAGAAGTAAAAGAGAACATGGAGCTACATGATCAATAGATCGAAGTATTGCTTCATTTTAATTTAGATTTGCCACCTTTTTGAGGATCTAATACTCCAGAGACAGTGTGTACGATTTGTTTAAATGTGATTCGAACTCTTTGACTGGCAAGACCAAAATCATTAATAGATGATTCCTTTCTCTTTTTTTTAACCACTCGATATCACAGGGGTTTAGGCAATGACACTGCCAATAAGTGCTCTTGAACTCTTTATCGCATCACTAATTTGAAGATTAACATTTTAAGGAAAATACTTGTTTTCAATTAGAGACTGTTTTATGGTTTGCTCTAAGATGGATTATGAATCGAAGAAATGGTGATATGTTGGTAGTCTCTCTGAATTTTGGTGTGTGGTTCTTGATTTGACCCGTATGGCTGCTATTTCTTGGTATATTTGGATACTTTTTCTTGACATCTTGTCATGATTTGAGTAATTGGCATCAGAGCAGCTTCTGTGGGATTGTACGTACTTGCTAGATCTACATTTTGTCTGTTTGATTTGTTATCAAATTCTCTTTGGTTTTTGATTCATTCGCGGTTTCTTTTTTCTGTCTTGATTTTAGTTTTTGTTCTTTCATCTGTAATTTTTCTTTGGTAAACAAACCTTGGTTTCTGTTTTCGGACTTTACATCATGACTGACGATAGTCTTGTTTTAGGTTAAAGGACTTTCAACAGAAGAACTGACCACCCGTAATGATTTGGTACTTGCGCTGCCTGATAGAATTCAAGCCATACCAGATGGCTCTGCACCTGCACCTAAACCATCTTTTGGTTGGGGAACATCAGCTCCACCTCGTTCCAATCTCAAATTTGATTCAGGTATTTCTCTTTTCTATAAGTTTCAGTTCCTAGATTGTATATTTATCTGTCTTTTTTCTTGGATGAGGATAATTTATGTTCATTATTTCACTCATGGCTATGTAATGAACTTCAAATTCTAGATGGACAGTTTGACAATGAATACTTTCAGCAAACTGAAGAATCAAGTCAATTCAGGCAGGAGTATGAAATGAGAAAAATGAAACAGGCATGTTTTAAGTTGGAGCAGTTAGCACTCAGCAGTATATAATATAATTATCCATGAACCTCAATGATTTTTGTCGATAGCATCTGGCTTACAATGCCCAATTTTCATGACGCAGGACCATGGATTGGACATGATAGCCGAAGGTTTGGACGCATTAAAAAACATGGCTCATGACATGAACGAGGTTTTTGTGCCTTTTTTGTTCATCTCATATTTTTTCGATATTTATGGTTTGTAAATTGAAACATTATTCATTTTATACAGGAAGTTGATAGGCAAGTTCCTCTTATGGATGAAATTGACACTAAGGTTAGTCAATATGATTAACATTGTAATTTTTTTTTAAAGCAACACTAAGTTTTGTGTACTTTTAACATGTTTTTCTCTCTCCTGCTATCTGTTTGCTTTCATTATGTTTTGATGTAGTTTACCTTAAAATGGTACATTTTCATGAATTACATATTTTCTAGCATTAGAAGTGTGTAGATATGATTCCGGTTAGTAAATACTCGTCGTCCATTTAAATTTTTAATAAATGAATGCACATGTCAGGCGCCATGGAAAGGTGAAAAAAAAATCACTCTTCAGACAACCCCACTACCTTACCCTACAGATCTCTCCTTCATTAGCACCTAAGCTTAGTAGATGTTGATTGCAATAGAGAGACCATGGTTTACTTTCAAACGTGGAGCAGTACTTAAACTTTGCTGAACACAGTACTAACTTGCTAGTTACATGGAAGTGTTGAGAAATTGAGATGTACCTTTACTTTGTTGGAGATAGTTCTAAGCTCTTTTGTTGACTACTTTGCAGGTAGACAAGGCAACGTCTGACCTTAAAAACACCAATGTCAGATTGAAGGACACTGTTAATCAGGTGAGCAAATCTGTAACTTGCATTCTATTTCTGCTCTACCCTATCAGTACATTACACTACAATTCTATCACTGTTACTTGCTTTAATTTTGTTTTTCTTCCAGCTGAGATCTAGTCGAAATTTCTGTATCGACATCATTTTGCTGTGTATAATTCTTGGAATTGCAGCCTATTTGTACAAGTAAGTTCTTGATTTAAGTTTTGTTTACATGAGAATTTAACTGAAATTAAGAAATTGGTCTCCTTTCTTATCAGTATGTAAATTTTAACTGATTCTCGCTCAGATCGTCTCCGTGGATTTAAAATTAAATACTATACAATGGGGGTTCATAGTATTTCTCTCGGTGAGCTATTCAAATGCTTAGTTGAGATTAATGCTGCTTGAAATTTTTCCTTGCAGTGTGTTGAAGAAATGATCGGCATGAGGTCTATTTGATGACAATTCATGATGTATCTGGTGCAATCTGCACTGTTGGTGATTTGCCGCTTTATGTTTGTTTGTATAATTATTTGATATTCGTGCTTTTTATGTTGAAAATATGCTACGTCAAAATATTGCGTGTGAATGTAAATGAGAGGAAATACACTTATCCATCAGCTTCGATTCTTCCATGACTCGTAGTTCATCAAAGGATTGAAAGCTTGATGACGTGTAATGCTACCCCTGAATCATTATTTTGTGCAAGAGTTGGATTTCGTGGATCCCTTCACTTCAAAATTGCGATTAATGAGATACAATATGTGCTTTCGCATTATTATTCCCATCTTGTTTCTGCATATTGAACTTTCTCTTAGATCCTGTAAACTTTGTTGCACTAGCAATCTTCTATTGTCTTGAAGCCAAAGCAGTGTAGTTCGTCCCTGCAATACATTTTCTTAGATCAATCCCAAACACTACCGATATCTGTCTTGGTGCAACGAGATCGATTTTATGGTGTAACACACTATGTGGATTATACGATGTCTGATTGCCCAATGCACGTGGGTATGTGTTGGTCACTCACCTTGTCAGTGAAGAAAATGTAAATCTTTACTAGATAAAACCATTAAAAAAACTAGTTTTGTTCATTTTAATAGATTTTTAAATTTGCCCTTATGATCCTTTCAACATATTTAATAATTTAAAGACGAAAGTAAATTATCATTCAAAAATTTTCCACATCTTCTTCCCACTATTTCATTATTTTAATTTTTAGTTACCACTATCTCATTATCTTAATGGAAGAAAAAATTATAAATAAATTCAAATTTATAAAACTATATTTTGTACACATGCAATGCATGTGCTCGGTGTATAAGTTTATATAACACTTGTAGAAAACAAGATTCTATTTTAAGATAATAATATGATAAACATGATTAAGCGTTAGCATTTAACCAATTCAAGGACTTAATCGGGCTTCATATGCAAGAATTGGACTTCTAAAGTTTGGAAAGGATCGGACGGTCCGAACCCAGATCGAACGATCCGAACCTTGCAAGATCGGAAGCTCCGAAATGAAGTTGTTTACTTCGGAAGAAAAGTAGGATCGGACGCTCCAATCTAAGAACGGACGGTCCGATCTTCCCCGGCCAGCCATGCACGATGACTAAGCCACGAGTTTTGACAAGTGTCGAGTAGTAATCAGATCGGACGGTCCGATCGCCACGTGCAGTGCATGCAAAGATCGGAGGCTCCGATCCCGGAACGGAGGCTCCGATCATGGCCGAGATTTTGCCTATAAATAGGGGTCTTCAGATCCATTTCTGAATACGAATTCCCGAATTTTCTTCTTCAGTTATATATAGTGTAAGGTATACACTTGAGGGCCCTATCGGTTAATAGAGAGGTTCTGGAATAACAAAGATGTTGTTATAGTCCTCCAGAACGAGCGACATCAAAGGGCTTACTACGGACAAAGGTATGGTCCGGGAATCTTATTAAATTTTGGGAGTATCTATTAGCTTAGTTAAGACTTATAGAACTTATGTAGTGATACAGTGAACTTTTGATTATAGGCTTTGTAGCGACCCAACCCGGATCCACTATCTAATCAGAGTTAGAGCATAATTAAGCATGTATTTAAAATAAGTCGCTGCGGAAGACTTAAATAAAAGCAGACCGGCATAATACAACCGATTAAATAAGCCGATATACAACTCAATCGAACTACAAATAATCCTAAGGGTAAAGACCTACAGCTAATCTGCTGTCTTCACTGGTCACTGGCTACTCCAAGCTCCTGGTGCTCAATCCTGCACCTATACCTACCCCATCGAATGGTGTGTCCAGACATACAGAAAATACTGAACGTGAGCTCTAAGTTCAATACGAAAGCAATGATATATATAATATATGCAGCACATAAGTGTATTTAAAACGAGGGTAAAAAACAGTACTCAGAGGCGCCATGAATATACTGGGCAATGTCAGATAGCAAGTCCGCGGTGCCGCTCCTATATTCACCTATCAACTATAGCGTCTGCCCCACCGCCGTGGTCGCTCCTAGTGATAGCAAAACCCAGGGCTAAGTGTCCCCAGACACGAATCCATAAGGAGTAACTCATCACCGATTGAAACTGTCTAGACTCACATCATACCAGATGCAGTCTACCGTAGAAACATGCATGTGCTAAAGCCGTAAAACATATAAACAAATAGCACATACTCATGCAACACATATAATATATATCATGCTGGCCATCTCAGTCAGTACTTACGTACCTTACTACAGGCAGTCCTAGCAGTCCCACTCTAGGTTCCAAGCCTATCATCAGTTCTACAACGCAAATACCCATGCATCATTCATAATGCTCTAAAAGTCTTAACTAAGCTATTGCATACTCCTAAATAATTTAAGGAGACCATAGCAATACCTGCGTCCGTCGTCAGCCCGCTGATGACGACTATCCCGCAACTAGGGGCACACCCCTACTACTGCTCCACAGCCTCGAGCACGGCTCCGCTACACGAGCACTGATCCGCTACTATGTCAGACACTGTCTGACTATGCTATAATATATTCCCTACTCCAACTCTAAAATAAGAGTACCCAAAGCCCTAAAATAGAGCCACGTAGGCGAAAGAGAGGAATTCGGAATTCGCACAAATGAGGAGATCGAACCTCATATTTATAGAACACGTTCGGACCATCCGATCCTGCCTTCAGACCGTCCGAACTCTGCATGCATTACAAGTGTCACCTGATAGCACTTCGAACCGTCCGATCGGGACTTCGGATTGTCTGATCCCGATATTACGTCACTCCTGATGTCACTCCTTCGGACACCTGGCTGGACTACTGTTCGGATCGTCCGATCCAAGACTTCGGATCGTCCGAACTCTAGTTTTGGCCAATCACATAATTTCCTTATCTTATCTTATCTGATGAAGATCGGACCGTCCGATCCCTCTTTGGATCGTCCGAACTTCACCCTCCCGAACATCCTCAGGCCCTCCGAACTTGGACACTTCGGATCATCCGAAGTTCGGAGCCTCCAATCCTGTCTAAGACTCGGAATCTTCTCGACTATTTTCGAGTGTTCTAAATCCATTTCCGGACTCCGTTAATTCTTTTGGAATTTCCTAAATCATGTTTTACTTAATCTAAACATAAACATACGATTAATTATGCATTAATCGCTAATTATGGATTCGGGTCACTACATTCTCCCCTCCCTTAAAAGATTTCGTTCTCGAAATCTAGGGTAGAACCTCGATAACGTATTAAAACCCTCACTTGCATGCTTGTTCGAATAGATTTCGACACACTCTGACTCTTACAAGTTTCGTTAACATTGAACCACTTTCAACATTCCTCAAACTCCTCAGTGAATTTCGAAAGCTTCTGCGCTACTATACGAATGTCCAACTTCCTTGGCACCAATGTATCACAACACTGATATATCTTCCATCCTGACCACGATCTCACTGATCACGAATAATACAAACACCTGCTTGATCGAGATCATCGTCCAAAGGAAAACCTTAGACTGACGAAGACCAATTCCTAACCTGACTGGCTTACGACATTCGTCGAATCACTAACCGAATTTAACCATTCTAATGATTCCAAAAGCTCTTAGTGCATAACACCTCTATTCAGGAAGTACCGATCTCAACACTGTTTCATGAAGGAACTCTCATCACATGACAATCATGTCAAAAAATCCTCCGTTGAATCATTGGTCTGCGAAGTCATATGCATATGCCACAATGACAATCATCGCGTCTCTCATTGTAGCGACCCATCTCGGATCCACTACCTATTCAGAGTTAGGAGCATAATTAAGCATGCATTAAATAAATCTCTGTGGAAGACTTAAATACAAGTAGACCGGCGGAATACAACCGGTTAAACAAATTTGATTATACAACCCAATCGAATAACTTAAATAAAACCTACAGCTAAACTTGCTATCTTCAAGGGTCACTGGCCTCTCCAAGCTTCTGGTGCTCAATCCTGCACCTATACCTGCCCGTCGAATGGGGTGTCCAGATACACAGAAAAGACTGGACGTGAGCTCTAAGCTCCAAATGCAAATACGGATAAACATACAAATATGATGCATGTAAATAACAGGGTATCCATATTAGGGATAACTGTATGCAAACTGCTCAGACTGGCGCCTGGGATATGAGCTCGTCACATCGGGGTAGCTAACCACTGTGTGCGATCACTCACACCCGAATCTCGGACGCGGACCACGGAGTCCTCTAGGTACCAGTACCTAAGGGTACTCGATATCAAACGTCCAAACAGGGCTGAGCAACCCTAACTGGCTCATCTCAAAAGATGTACAGATGTACAGACACTAGATGATACGTACATGCCATATATCAATAACAATAACATGCAAACACATAAATGCAACATATAAGCATGCATATTCGCTGGCAATCTCAGTCAGTACTTACGTACCTTACTACAGACAATCCTAGTAGTCCCACTCTAGGTTCCAAGCCTATCATCAACTCTAAAATGCAAATACCCATGCATCATCTATTAAGCTTTAAAAGCCTTAACTAAACTATTGCATACTCCTAAATAATATAAGGAGACCATAGCTATACCTGCGTTCGTCGTCAGCCCGCTAATAGCGACAATCCCACAACTAGGGCACACCCCCTGCTGCAGCTCCACAGCCTTGAGCACGGCTCTACTAAACGAGCACTGCTCCGCTACTATGTCAGACACTGTCTGACTATGCTAATATATATTTCTTACTCCAACTCTAAAATAAGAGTACCCAAAGCCCTAAAATAGAGCCACGCGGGCGAAGGAGAGGAATTCGGAATTCGCCCAAATGAGGAGCTCGGACCCCATATTTATAGAACACGATCGGACCGTCCGATCACGCCTTCGGAGCGTCGTCCGATCTGCTTCGGACCATCCGATCGTCTCATCGGATCGTCCGATCTCCGCCACGCGTCCAACCAATCGCATGCAATCATACATCTATCCCATACACTGTTCGGATGGTCCGATCTCACCCTTTGGATCGTCATAAATCCATATTACATCATCCATGATGTCAGCCATCCGATGATACAAACACACGTGTCCCTGCTCAAGTTTGGATCATCCGAACTTCACTTTGGAGCGTCCGAACCGCTCGCATCCTCCGAACTAGTTCCCGAACATAGCAACTTTGGATGGTCCGATCCCAGATCGGATCGTCCGATCCCACTCGGCCCTTCGGACTATTTCCGAGTATTCTGAATCCATTTTAAAACTTTGTTAATCCGTTGGAAATTTCCTTAATCATGTTTTACTTAATCTAAACATGATCACACGATTAATTACTTATTAATCGTTAATTCTGGATACGGGCTACTACATTCTCCCCCCCTTGAAAGATTTCGTCCTCGAAATCTAGGGTAGCCCTTGACAACATAACATAGACCATTTGCCCAATCCACCAATAGTTCCGGTTCAAAATACCTGGCCAAATAACCTTCGACAACACCAAACCTCGCTAAACCTACAGGGTCTGTTCAATCACTAAACCACATCAGAACTAATACTTTGTTTAGAATCCGCACTGATTCTAAACTTGTACGCCTAAAACGATTGCCTTGGCAATCAATGTCTTCTTATCCGCAATCCTGCTAGAATTGTGTAACACTACTGACTACCGTCACTTATCCATTGTTAACCGCAAAAGACACGACACATTTGATTCAAATTGCCGACTGTATCAGCCACACTTTCTACAAATCTTAGCGATGACATTCTCGCTAAGATCATAACTAGTCATCAGTTATCTCTAGACACGCAAGAAATTTATTTCTGCCCACCGAGAAAACAAGATACAACACATTGTATCTCACTGGTCTAACGATAACATCGCATCCCTCGATGTTATCGCAAAGCGCTAAACAATCGATCTAGATTCCACTCTAACCATCTAAAATCCTCAGACTGATTGCGATCAACCTTGATCCAAACCTCGCTATCGTAGATAGCATCTATTCGATCACATTAGTCATCCTGCCATGGATAACAACCAAATCCTAACAATTTCCTGGCATCATAGCACGTACCTTCAGTACTTACCCTGCCCGATGCTAACGAATGTTCCCAAAGAACACAAACTAAGTAAACAGATGACAAAATCTCTGTCTACTAACCCCAATTGTGACAAAATCATTGTACACAATTTCTTGTCTTAATGCACTCTTCGAGGTCGTCGCCTCGAAATACACTATCATCCTGCTGAAACTCTCAGATGGACTAACACCATCCTCAGCATTAGTAGTCTATATCTAACGCTTATCTCTATCTCTCAATGACATAGCATATCAGAACGCACTGGGATATCAGCGACAACACTCCCGCCAGACTCAAAAACACAAGTCTCAGCTGCTGTCTCATCCCATGAAACAACTAATGCTAACCTGCTAATGCTCATTAAAATCCATAAGCACTTGCCGAATCGCCTCTCAAGAACAACTCTTTAGAAATCTGCTGGAAGCACCCAAGCAAAACACTCCGACTAACAGTCCCCAAAATTTGTCCGCTGACAATCATGGGACAATCACTGAATCCTATTTTCGCAAACTGGATCAATCATTGCTAACACCAAGCAATGCTCAGATCAAAATCCGTCAATGGTAATCTCAGCAACGCTATCAACGAACTATGATCACAAGAGCCAACCTATGACCACTTTCGTGATCCGCAGAATCCAAAAGCCCCGATTCCCGCATTCCTGAGATCCTTAACGACTGAAGAATTCCATAACTGCACATGAATTGTGTAAGGCCCGGGATTAATTAGAGATTAATCCGAATTTATTTAATTTTAATCCGAGTATATTTAATTTGGAAATATTTAGAGTTTTGATTTAAATTCTAATATTCTTAAATTATTTATGATTGAAATTGAATTAAAATAAGGGTTGAGGACCAAATTGCAATTATTGAAGAATCTAGGGACTAAAGTGCAATTTTATTAAAAGTTATCAGATTTGTGTTGGATTAATCAACTTTTGCACGTGTACTTCATTCCTTATTCAGAAATTGAGAACAGAGCCGAGATCTTATTTGTTTTCTTTGAAAGTTTGATTTTCTATTTGCCGTAACTTTTGAACCGGTTGTCCGATTTCAATTCCAAAAGTGTTCTGGAATCCTTAAGACAAGGGCTTCGATTTGGTGTAAGATTTTATATCTTTTAGCATGGTTTGAATTTCAAAAATTGACAGATATCAGATATTGAGTTTTCGATCATGTTTTGCAATTTGTATTGCGTCTAGTTTCGACACCGGATCAAAGTTGGATGATTGAAGGGATTGATTATGATTTGTAGCATGTATATCGATGATTATAGCTGCTGTTATGATTTTATGCTATTGAATTTGATAAAATATATGCTGATATATGAGTTGAGTTACAAGTTTCGAAGTCGGGATTACGTCGGTTACCGATTTGGAATCGCTACGTTGTTTAATCGAGTTTTGGAACTGTTTTGATAGCCGAATTCTGAGTTGATGTTGTTATTGAGATGTTATCAATGTTATAGTATTTTTCTTATTCAGTTTCAGTTGAGTTTGAACAATAAACGACACAAGACGCCGACTTGAACGAACGAAGAAAGAGTTGAGGTTTGAAATGCGATTGATTGATGAATTCTTGATGGTTTTGACTCGTTTCTGAAATGATAGGTTGATATGAAGTTTGATATATGTGTTTTGATTATATCTTACAGATTTGAATAGTTCAGAACCTCAATAAACGAAGGTATAATAACGACATCGCGAAGTAGGGACTTTGAAACTCAAGAACGATTATCTTTGAGTTGCCCGCAAAAATCACATACTTGTTTATGTTTTTATTTGATTGTGGTATTGTCGATCCATCTCAGGTAGTGGATCTTTATATTTGAGTTGATATGATGCTATATCGAATTGAATTTAAGCCAAGGTTGCGGTTAACCTTATTTGCGAGTCGTTTACGAATTCGTTAGATGGATATCCATGTCAAGATCAGTTATGAATCTTGATGGCTTCGAAGTTATGTGAATCAATTCGTCTTTAAAGCGTTGAGTACTGTATTTGTTGAGTTGAGTTTTAAATAGAGTTGTTATAATTTATTTAACGCTTTCGATATGTTGGTTATACTGAGAATTATATCTCACTGGAGTTTATCTGGATGTTGTCTTGTTTTGTATGTGTGCATGACAACAGAGAGGGAAGGAGCTGATCATCTATGTCATTGACAGCTGGGAGAGAGTTTAGCACGTGAGGGCTCGGGTTGTAGATGATGTTTTGAATGTTAGAAGCAAGGAACTTTAGAACTTGTTGGTTTTGAAATACATGTATGAAACTTGAGATAGTTTGGGTCATTTATCGTTCTTTAGCGACTTGATTGATGTAATAAAATGCATGTATACTTGCTTGAGACACTGTTAGATGTATAAATTTGTCTTTACATTAAAGGAAACAAGGTTTGGAGCTGTCAATTGCCAAGTTTGGGAGCTGTATTTTTCGGGCAAGAAGCTGTCCAGGGCAGCGCCCGAGCTGCAGAAAACAGCAGCCCAAGCACGGCCCGGGGCAGAAAGTTGCTCTTCGATTTGAGCATGGCGCGCCCGAGCGGCGCTTTTCAGCCGCTCGAGCGCAGCCTATTTTTTTTAAAAAAAAAAAAAATTTTGTTTGTTACAGCTTCGGATGCTTGGTGATTGCTTATTCATTAATTGCCCTTAAGATTTGAGATTAGCAACCCGAGGCCCCACAACAGGTGGTATCAGAGCGTTAAGTTTCTCGGACTAAGAATAGATGAGTGGGGTAGATCGAGTCTTTTACTCTTATTTAAGTATTCTTGAAGCATGTTTATTATCTGACTTGATTTACAGCTTTAAGAATTGCATGCTATCCGTTATCTGATATTATTGGAAGCATGTAATAATACGACTGAATCAGATTCGATCTTTTGAGAAGGCATTGAGGAACTGAAACAAAAATGTGTTATGATATGATGAACTGTACACTAATGTGTTTGATTATCAGATATGACTCCTCGACCAGCACTGAGAGATAGACAACCATTGGTTGTGAACCAGCCTGAACAGACCAATGCTGTATAGGTCCCAGTGACAGTGTCTGAACATGGACAGGGTAGTACGTCTACTGATGAATTCAGTGATGCTAATCCGATGGAGAAACTTTTGAAACGATTCCAGTCATTTAAACCACCGAAGTTGCAAGGAACAGAGAATGCTATTGAGTGTGAGAACTGGCTGGAAGATATTGAGCAGTTATTTGAGTCCATTGACTATACAGATGATCGTCGTTTGAGACTGATAATTCATCAACTGCATGGCCTTGCCAAGAGTTGGTGGATAGCGACGAAGAGAGCACTGGAAAACCAAGGTACTATTATTACCTGGTCTGTATTTTGAACTGCTTTCTATCAGCGTTTCTTTCCTGTGTCTTATCGCAAGGACAAAGGAGCAGAGTTTGCAAGTTTGCAACAGGGACAATTGAATATTGAAGAATATGTTGCCAAATTCACTAGCCTGTTGAAGTTTGCACCACATATCGCTGTTAGTGACGAAGCTCAAGCCGATCGATTCATCAATGGCTTGAATCCTGAGGTGTTTACACTGGTGAATTCGGGAAGACCGAATACCTTTGCTGATGCTCTGAATCGAGCAAAGGGTGCTGAAGCAGGGATACTAAAACAACGAGGAGCACAGTTTGTGCCACAGCCAGTGAGACAACCACAAGAACAGCCACAGATTCCACAGCCACCTCGATTTGAAGCTGGAGGTAGCAGCAGTGGAAAGAAAAATTTCTTCAAGGGTAAGAGCAAACAGTTCAAGAGATCAGGTGGTGGTAGCTCTTCTAGTTCTAGTGGATCCCGACAGTCTAGAGCTAGACAGAAGTCTGATGTATATTGCACCAAATGTGGAGGTCGCCATAGTGATGAACAATGCCGAGGTGTGTTTGGAAGCTGCCACATTTGCAACAAGATGGGACACTTTGCAAGAGTGTGTCCACAACGAGGATCTGAAGGTGCACAGGGTGCAGGAGCATCGAGACCGGTGGGTCAATCAACATCTTCTATTCACTCTTTTCAACCACAGCCTGCCGCACCGAGTAGAGGAGGAGGTCAGACAGTGAATCAACCTCCAAGGCAACAAGCAAAGGTGTTTGCATTGACTTAGGAGCAAGCACAAGCGGCACCAGATGATGTGATTGCAGGTAACTGTTCTCTTTATGGTTATCCTGCTTATGTCTTATTTGATACTGGTGCGTCGCATACTTTTATATCTGAGCAGTTTGTTGCATTGCATTCATTACGTGTTGAGCCCTTAACTACTATTGTATCTATTTCATCACCTCTGGGTCGAGGTATTGTATCAGTGAAGTCTGTACGAAATTGTATATTACAGTGTGAGGGGCATGAGATTGAGCTTGATTTTATTGTACTCGGTTTGTCTGATTTTGATTGCATAATCGGTATTGATATGCTAACCAAGTACAGAGCTACAGTAAACTGTTTTCAGAAGATTGTGAAGTTCAGACCTGATATGGCTGATGAATGGAAATTTTATGGTAAGGGATCAAGATCTAAAATTCCATTGATATCTGTTCTTGCTATGACTGAGTTGTTACAGAAAGGAGCAGAAGGATTCCTTATTTATGCAGTTGATATACTGAAGACTAGTCCGACATTGACTGATATACCGGTGGTGAGTGAGTTTGCAGATGTATTCCCTGACGAGATTCCAGGATTTCCACCTTACAGAGAGGTAGATTTCGGTATTGAATTGATGCCAGGTACACAGCCGATATCAAAAGCACCTTACCGTATGACACCGATTGAATTGAAAGAGTTGAAAGACCAACTCGAAGATTTGTTGGCCAAGAGTTATATCAGATCGAGTGTCTCTCCTTGGGGTGCTCCGGTATTGTTTGCTAGAAAGAAGGACGGATCGATGTGACTATGTATTGACTACCGGCAATTGAAAAAAGTAATGGTAAAGAATCGCTATCCTTTACCTCGTATCGATGATTTATTTGATCAATTGCAGGGATCGTCAGTATATTCGAAGATTGATTTGCGATCCGGATATCATCAACTGAGGGTTAGAGACGAAGATATTCCTAAGACTGCATTTAGAACCAGGTATGGCCATTATGAATTCATAGTCATGCCTTTTGGTCTAACGAATGCACCAGCAGTTTTTATGAGATTGATGAATAGGGTATTTCAAAGATATCTAGATGATTTCGTGATCATATTTATCGATGATATCTTGATTTAATCTAAGAATCTATGTGAACATGCTGATCATCTCCGAATTGTATTGAGAACGTTACGGGAAGAAAAATTATATGCCAAGTTATCCAAATGTGAGTTTTGGTTGCAGCGAGTCGTGTTTCTTGGCCATATAATTTCAGGAGATGGTATATCAGTGGATCCAAGCAAAGTAGAAGCTGTGATCAGTTGGCAAAGACCGATGTCTGTGCCAGAAATTCGAAGTTTTATGGGCTTAGCTGGTTATTATCGTCGATTCATTCGAGATTTTTCATCTATAGCGAAGCCTATTACACAGCTTACACAGAATAATGCACCATTTGTTTGGTCTGAGGCATGTGAAAGGAGTTTTGTTGAATTGAAGAAGAGATTGACTACTGCGCCAGTGTTGACAATCCCTAAAGGTACTGGTGATTTTGTTGTTTATTGTGATGCTTCTCATCAGGGTTTGGGATGTATTTTAATGCAGAAAGGACATGTTGTTGCTTATGCTTCTCGACAACTGAAACCACATGAGGTTAGGTATCCGATTCATGATCTTGAATTGGCTGCTATCGTTTTTGCATTGAAGATCTGGAGACATTATTTATACGGCGAGAAGTTTGAAATCTTTTCTGATCATAAAAGTCTGAAGTATTTATTCTCACAATCTGAATTGAATATGAGACAACGACGATGGCTTGATTTACTGAAGGATTTTGATTGTGAAATCAAATACTATCCGGGAAAATCTAACGCAGCAGTAGATGCCCTAAGTAGAAAAGTATGTGCTCTATCTTTATCTACTATAGGTGTATCTAGTTTGAGTGAGAATTGTTGTGTTTCTGGGTATGTATTTGAGACAGATAGAAGGCCGATGAGAGTGTATGCAATTAGTGCTGAGCCAGAGTTGTTGATTCGTATCAAAGAAGCACAGAAAGCTGATCAGAATGTACAAAAATCGATTGAAATGATCAGATCAGGACATCAGTTTGAATACAAAGTTAGTGACGATGATATCTTGTATGTGAATAACCGAATAGTTGTTCCCAATATTGCAGATTTGAGACAAAATATTCTGAAAGAATCCCATTGTAGTCGCTTTAGTGTTCACCCTGGAGGCAGAAAGATGTACAACGACTTGAAGAGTCAGTACTGGTGGAAACAAATAAAGTCTGATGTGACTGAATTTGTATCCAAATGTTTGAATTGCCAACAGGTGAAGGCTGAAAGAAAGAAATCGGGTGGCTTATTACAGAGTTTATCAATTCCTGAATGGAAATGGGATCACATTTCCATGGACTTTGTAACGAAGTTGCCACAATCATCTCGAGGATGCGATGCTGTTTGGGTGATCATTGACAGATTGACGAAATCTGCGTGCTTTATTCCTTATCGAATGACTTATCGTCATGATCAAATGGCGGATCTTTATATTCGAGAAGTGGTAAGACTACATGGTGTGCCAAAGTCGATTGTATCTGACCGAGATCCGAGGTTTACTTCGCACTTTTGGCATAGCCTACAGGAAGCTCTAGGTACGCGTTTACATTTGAGTACTGCTTACCATCCTCAAACCGACGATCAATCTGAACGAACTATTCAGACGCTTGAGGATATGCTTAGAGCTGTAGTACTTGATTTTGGTGTTACATGGCAAAATTCTATACCACTCGTGGAATTTTCTTATAACAACAGTTATCAAACGAGTATAGAGATGGCACCATTTGAAGCATTATATGGGAAGAAATGTCGATCGCCGCTGTATTGGGATGATATTTCTGAGGTACCTGAGTTAGGACCTGATATGATCAGACAGATGACTGAGAAGGTGAAACTGATACAGCAGAGAATGAGAACAGCACAGCACAGACAGACCAGATATGCAAATGTACGACGACGGCCGTTATCTTTTGATCAGGGGGATAGAGTGTTTCTGAAGATTTCACCGTTCAGAGGCACCGTTCGATTTGGTAAACGAGGGAAATTATCTCCGAGGTATATTGGGCCGTATGAGATTCTCGAGAAGATAGGCAATCTAGCTTATCGACTCGCTCTTCTTATGTCTTTATCTGGAATACATGATGTCTTTCATGTATCGATGTTGAGGAAGTACATATCTGATGCATCTCATGTGATTCGCTCCGATGAAGCTGAGTTGGATGACAATCTTAGCTATTTCGAGCAACCTATTCAGGTTCTTGATAGAAAGACAAAGCAACTCCGAACGAAGACCATTCCATTGGTGAAGATTCAATGGAATCGACACGGAGTTGAAGAAGCGACTTGGGAAGTCGAAGAAGATATGAAGCAACGATTTCCTTATTTATTTCACTGATGTGAGTTCTTATTCAGTTTTCAGTTATTCTTTATTCTTATGAGCATGCGGACTGCATATCTATACTGTTTATGAATTCGAGGACGAACTCATGTCTTAGTGGGGGAGAAATGTAAGGCCCGAGATTAATTAGAGATTAATCCGAATTTATTTAATTTTAATCCGAGTATATTTAATTTGGAAATATTTAGAGTTTTGATTTAAATTCTAATATTCTTAAATTATTTATGATTGAAATTGAATTAAAATAAGGGCCGAGGACCAAATTGCAATTATTGAAGAATCTAGGGACTAAAGTGCAATTTTATTGAAAGTTATCAGATTTGTGTTGAATTACTCAGATTATGCACGTGTACTTCATTCCTTATTCAGAAATTGAGAAACAGAGCCGAGATCTTATTTGTTTTCTTTGAAAGTTTGATTTTCGATTTGCCGTAACTTTTGAAATTTTTTTTTTGTTTGTTACAGCTTCGGATGCTTGGTGATTGCTTATTCATTAATTGCCCTTAAGATTTGAGATTAGAAACCCGAGGCCCCACAAATTGCTTTATCTAAGCATACCATACTTATAGTACCGGTTGGAATAATCTGATCGATCAAGTGGATCTACTGTGGCTCTTGCTCTGCCTGACGATCTCTCAGGGCTCGATCAATATCGATGATCTCACTGCCACACGTCCGCAAATACCAAATACTTGGAATCAAAAGAATCACACCTGATTCAATCCTCTATCTCTGACAGAGTCAAACAACTACAAGTAGTCACTAGTGCCAAGCCTGCACCCGTCTAGACGTACTATCCACTGTCTATATTCATTCAAGATGATCATTAGGACTTGCCAAACCCAAGACGCAATACATGTCCGAAAGATTCCAATTAACTCTGAACATGCTACT
Organism: Henckelia pumila; assembly: GCF_033568475.1. Lineage (NCBI taxonomy): Eukaryota > Viridiplantae > Streptophyta > Magnoliopsida > Lamiales > Gesneriaceae > Henckelia > Henckelia pumila. Next base: position 110,872,753 of record NC_133122.1, read on the forward strand.
GATAATTATATCTCTCGCTAAGACTGCAACAAATTAAGTTTGAGGTAACCTACCAGGATGTGCCACCTGGAATCACCACCAAGTGTACACTGGTATAAGTCACGCTTTCCTCGTGCCTCAAATAGTCATGTACAATCCTTAACATCGGATATAATCCATTACTGAAGGAAACCATCATTGCTGGAAAATACTCACCCCCGAGTCAATGTGCCAAACAGTTTACAAACTCATGTCTTGGATAACCCCTATCACAAGAGAACCCAATCACCGACTAGATCTACTAGTCTAGCAGTATTCCATAGACTAAAACTATCTGCTCAGAGTACACGCTCGTCAAGGAAATCCCTCCAAGACTGGTCCTCACGGCAAAACTCCAAACCAATATCTCTGATGACAGTCAGACGATATCTAAACCACTGATACCTAACCAGGAATCTAATCCAAGGTCATACCCCATCGTGACTGTTACCAAAACTCAAGACTGAGTAGCCTTCCCACTGCCAATCCTGAAGCACGAAAGCTACCAGGCAACCTCTGATAAACAAAGACTATCAAAGTAACACGGGCACAGGGTCGCGCCCCATCACGTCTAGTCATGGTCATAGTCCACAACTCTCGGCATATACTCGACCTGGTTCATGATGAAATCCCATCATCACGAAATCTCAATCTACGAAGGTCAAACAAACTACTGTTCTAAGGAACTAACCTAGAACAAAACTCAAAATTCCAAACCGAAAAAATATTTCTATGCCTCCAGATGAATCACCTCATCACTGCCACTAACCCAGTCAAACGGCTAATTAGGTCAATCCTAGGAAAACACCTAGACTAACCCATGTCAATCAGTTACAGCTGGATTACTCAAAACCCATGAGCTAGCATAGTTGATCACTAATCAACTAGAACCAAGCCAAGCTTAGCAAGATCACTTGTAATCATTCACAATTTGCTGGATAATTAATACATGTATCTTTATTTCATGTTATGTACAATTCTCTATTATAATCCCATGTAATACAATTACATTATTCAAAATACAACGAAATGTACAACCAATAACTTGAAATGATACAACCGGATTTTGATGATTCATTACAACTGAAATACTGTTTACAATTACTAAAATACAGTATTTTAAAATCATCATACTAATATTCGTTTCTTGAGCATGAAGCCTCTAATCGACACACGCATCAATGCAAGAGTACTCCTATCCAAGTCTCTCTACATGTACTCCTGCGAAGAACTTCGGAGAAATTGCACGTGATAGCTAACCAGTTATGCTCTGCATCAGTGCATGTCAGTCGACCTTTTCTACTCACGATCTACCGTCAGCGTTCTTTTTGTATCCATATCATGCTTTTGAACATAAAGTTTTCCGTGTGCCTACCGAAAGCATTGTTACAAGCATACCATGTCTTGCATGAATTTAATGACCTTATGTTCACAACCAGTCATGCCTTAGACACTTGAGGCATCCCCAGGTGAAGGTCTATCTGACAATCTCTCCAACTATGACTGGAGAATCTTTAGAGTAGTGTCAACATGGTATGGACTGTACAGATGCAAACATCAAGTATGTCCCAACAAATCCTCTGGCACTGCCTCTGGAATCCGATACTCGATCCAAAGCTAGGATTCATATGAGTAGAAGTCTTGAAAGCTCGGACACGATCCATTGCTCATGTCCGCACTTGCTAGAATCCCATGAACCAAATCTTCAGAAATCCTGCCGATTATGATAGTCTTCGGGCAACCTAATCGACACATAATCTCTTCCATGGTCTCATCAATCCTATAAGGATAACCAAAAAGTTTTATTACTATCTCCCAAGCCTTTTGCATGCAGCTCTGATACCATAAATGTAGCGACCCATCCCGGATCCACTACCTAATCAGAGTTGGGAGCATAATTAAGCATGCATTAAATAAATCGCTGCGGAAGACTTAAATACAAGTAGACCGGCAGAATACAACCGGTTAAACAAATTCGATTATACAACCCAATCGAATAACTTAAATAAAACCTACAGCTGAACTTGCTGTATTCAAGGGTCACTGGCCTCTCCAAGCTTCTGGTTCTATGAGGCCTAGATTCTAATCTTCTATCCTTAAGATAAGACAATAGATCAACACAATCTAATTAAAAGGATTAAGGCATAAAAAGTTTTTTTTTTTTAAAAAAAAAGAGGGACACGCGGGCGCGCCAAACGAGGCACGGGCACACCTAAAGCCCTGTCCGGGCCTCCGAGAGAGTGCAGGACACGCGGGCACGCCTTTCGGGCTGCGTGGGCGCGCATGTCCTGCTGTTTCTGCTCCAAAAAAGACTCCAAAAGTGTAATAACATACCCATAAGGACTCTAACATGATCCAACTAATATTTTCCAACAACGAGGTATTCAAATACATAAAAATGTAGAACAAGCATCGATTCTAAGTTCTACAACTCAAAATGGAATACAAGGGAGTTTGAATACAAAGTTCGACTTCTAAAACAACAAGGCCTCACTCTATCAACTCGACCACCTATCCATGCGATCTCTGACTCGCTCCTGCCCCACCTGTTTCCAAGAACACATACAAACAAAGAAAACAACCGGATAATCCGGTGAGAATACAATTCCCAGTAAAAGAGACTAACATGCTATCAAGTAAACATATCAAATCATAATATGAACTCATTCTTCAAATAATCAATTAATCCAATCAAGAACTGAATTAAAATGATATGCATGTCTTTAAAACTTCGGGATTATCAGACTCAGATAATCGAATGCAATTCTTCTATTCTTTCTTTCTTTCTTTCCTTCTTTCTTTGGTTTGGGATCCCGAGGTTAAAACATCCAACGATCACACCGACTCCCCTCTCGAGATGGACGTGGCATGTTTTAATCCTCTAGACTCCATGGCATTACAGTGAGCTACTCGACAAGGTAGTAAATCGCCTACCAAGCCACTCAACCACAATCCCTAGATCATCTAATTCAAATTGAATAAATCAAGGCTCAATATGAATGCATATGTAATCTCATGCACTCACTATAAATTCAATCATATAATCAAATAAGCAGTCAAAACATGCAGTATGTGATTTCTTCTAGGACACTCGAATCAATCCGGATTCGAGGTAATCGTCCTATTCCATTCCAAAGTCATCTTATACCTCTTCTTTGACGTTCCAAAACTTCAATCTGAAAACAACAATTCTTCGATCAATATCCAAGTCAAGTTAAATCAATCGATAAAGAAGAACATCGATACTATACCGGCTCAACTCTTCCAAACTGATCCAAGCTGCAAGGCTCGCAACTCCAAAGACTTCAAATCAATCTATCAGAAGAAGTCATAGCGATCAAAATCGATATCAAAACTCATACTAAGCTCGGTATAACTCAAAACATCGAAATGATATCCAAAACTCAAACTGACGGCATAACGGCTGTAAACTGACCAAACCGAAAATGCAGACAGCAAAGCAACAACTCAACAAACTCATTCCAATCCTCAAACATCAAACCAACACAATATCAACACATCTCAAAATCAAGATTTTCGAAAATGACAAGAAAAATCATATCAAATCCAATCGTCGTTATTTCTTCGAACCGTCTTAGATATACTATCACAGCTATCTCATAATCATCCTCTCCGAATATAAGTCTATTCTAAAGACAACAAAAAATTCAAACCTCTCAGAAATAAGATAAACTTTCTTCCAAACGGAGCACTCATCGCTGTGGTCGCAGATATCGACTTCAGATCAATTTCCAATGGACGGATTGAGCTAAAATGGAAATCGCAAAGCTTGGAAGCTTGTTGGGTCGATTTACATGGTGAGAGACGGTGGAGGGGTAGAAGATGGAGTGGAAATAAAGAGTCAAAGCCTCTTAAATATCTAACAATTCCCATAATTGCGTTTTAATCCCTGAAAATTTTGAAAATTGCATTTTAGTCCCTGATCAAAATCGAATCGGCCCTCGACTTCTAAAATCTCTGATTATCTCAAATAAAGTCCATTAAGATAATTTTAGGGCGTTACAATTCTCCCCCTATAAGAATCGATTTCGTCCTCGAAATCAATCACGATTCTATCACAAGGTCGAGGCTAGAATCAAATGACTGCAATAAGAATTTATATCTCGAAACTAAGTCCAGAATCTTCTTCCAATCAAACTCTGAATCGTTCGACTCAAACAGTTCGACATCTCAATCAATTAGAGAATGTCAGAATCTCTAGTCAATTAATTCATCAACAGTTCGTCCGCCTATCCAAAGTCATCTCATCCTCGTCAGAAAATCCTTCTAATTTCAATCACAATTTGAATCATCTTTCGTTCTAACTCATGTGACACAGAAATTTCAAATCAAAAAGAAAGAGATCTTCATCTTTCCTCGTACAACTTCTAGAAAGTGCTTTCAATAATAATCTGATCGCTATCGTTGTACGAAGTTTCCACAAGAATCAAGAATTCTGCCAACTAGTGCTAAGTCGAGCACTACAACTCATGGCAATTCCTCTAAAGTTCGACTCATCTGATCTGGCTATCTGTCGTTCTGAGGGTAACGAATCGAAATAAGTTGTAATCAATAACAAAAATCTCTTCTAAGTCTATGCCGAAAGAACAAATACATCGAGGATCTCTGTCTAGACTGACAGATTTCGGCAATTCATGACATCTGACAACCTCTGACAAGATATCAATTCTCTCCTCTTCATCATAATACACTTTGTACAGAAAACTGTAGCGGATTCCATCAATCAATAAAAAACAGACTACCGATAAAAAAAATGATAAATTTTTCGGTTCTAAACATCAGTTGCTGCATTCACTCCTTCAGTTAAAAAGATTCAAATCAGAATTCTCAATAAGAAGAAAACCAAGTACTGCAAGATCCTCAGTACTAAAACTCAGAATAATCAGAAATTCCATCATCAGATAATAAGATCAAATAAATTCATTCGGTCTGATAAGAAATTCAAACATCGAGATTAGTATACAACTGATTGGCGTACAATTCTGAAAAGATTGTCGAAAACTCTGTACGATCAGTACAATTCTCAAAGCATGAAAGCAAGAAATTCATCAATAAGAATTCCTAATTTAAACTAATACTTTTGAGAGATTCGGTCAACAGAAAATTCTTCAACAATATAGGATTATTCTTCAAATCACACGGCCTGTTCAAAGTTAAAAACGGCCTTACCTCATTTCGCAAATGATTCTAAGAAAGTTCTCTTCACGAACTTCCTGAAGATAAAATTCGGATCCCCATTCAGTGTCGAACTCGTTCTGACAATTGGGACCAATCTAGAAGTTCATTCCGAACAAATTCAGTCGTTCAATAACTACTGACACATCAACCAGTTTAGGTTACAATTCAATACATCAACTGTAAAGCTTCAAGAGTTCGTTCATACTATTCTGTAACAACAATCATTCAACAGAATAAATAAAGAATTCTTAGAATCGAGAATTCTTAACGAAAGATTCCATTACTCGATCAACTAAATTCAGATAACCTCTCATCTCGGACTCACAAAGTAGCCTTGCTACAAAAATCAACGAATTGTGATCCCAATTCCATTCTGAATCAGAATAGACTGTACAACAGAAATTTGGATTGTTCTCTCTCTGATTGTTGACAGTTCAAAACATCAGAATCCATACTTCGAACTTCATGCTTCCTCATCCTCTATTCGATCTGATTCCTCAATTCATCAAACATCTTCCGATCATCTGGAAGAACTCTAAATAAACTTCAAAGTTCCAATCTCCTTATACTCTGTCTCAAACCGAAACATCTGGCACCACGAAAGTTATTCGCTAATAAGGCATCAATAAAAATTCTGCATTTCAGATTATACTCAAATCAGATCTATCTTCATCAGATTCTGAAAGGTCGAATCAGATCCCAAAGCGTTCTCAAGCAACTCTGGTTCGAAGTCGAATGAAGAAGTCAAGATAAACGTTCCATCTGTTCCAGACTCTATCATAAGTGCAGCAATCATCTGTCAAAGATGACAACTGAAGTAGATAAAATAATATCAGATCATACAGCTTAAGATCTTACCTGTTACCATCAGTTCTCCGGATAACAATAAAATTTGCCTTCAGATAAATCGTCCTCTATAACTCTCTCTCCCAATACAAAATCAGTTCGGCTGCGACAATCAAAACTTCTATCTTCCTAGATCAGAACAGATTACTAAAATCTTCCAAACAAATAAAATGATGCTAAATCTTTCGAGCAATAAGATCTCTGAGAGGCTCAAATTGGAAACTAAAATTGCATCTCGAGCGTCTTCAACTTCTTCGATGCTCAATAAAACAAGGAGTTCTTCTAAATAGAATAAGTCTCAATTCTCAATAAGAAGGAGTGCAAAGCACCGAAAGGTCATCAATACCGAAGAAGTCAATAATACTGAGGTGCTGTTCAATCTCTCCTCAAACTCAATAAGAACTGGTCTCAAAGATACAAACTAAACAGAAGAACATAATCTGCTGAGTAATCGTCTTCTCAACAATAAGAATTCTTCAAAGGATTCGCGATAGAATTCGCTAAATCCAAAAATCTTCAAATTCAGATAAGGACGTCGATCCAGATCAATTCACAACAGTTCCAGTCTTGAGGTGTTCAATAAAATTCCATCTTCTTAGAGAAAATATCGAGGAAAAGACAACTCGGTCTCAACAAGATTCAGACGTCAAAAGAATAGCATAATTGATCGACATGCAAATCTGCGAACAATTCTTAAAGAATCTGAAATATCAATACGGCTCTTCGAAGGATAAGAGATTCATCGATAAGAATACTCAAGAACTTATCTACAACTCTCTGGAAGATTCGGTTCAAGGAATCGTAAACGTTGCAGATGTAATTCCAATTCAATCTGTACGATAAAAATTCAAATCGGTCGTACCTCATTCCGAATTCGATCTCTGAAACCTCTTCCCTTCAGATTATCAGTCGATGATGTCTGATCTTAAATTAATGTTGAACTCATCCTCTCAACTCGAAGTCAAATCTGGAATCTCAACTAGAATGACAACAGCAAACTCAACAACTCTGCTAAATCAACCAACAAGGGCTGAATGAAGACATCACCTACATACATCAAACATTCCTCCGTACCTTTCTGTAACCAACGGTAATCAAGAAACAATAAGAAAGGAATTCTTAACTCAGGAATTCTTTCCGGAGGAAAATCCACTCGTCTAACATCTCGGATCCGAATCTGGCAACAATCTGAAATCAACCTCGGTTGCCCTGTACTCAGTTAATATACTACATCGATAATATAATCAAAAACTGATAACCGAAATATAGTACTGTTCAGTACAATCAACTCCCATCGAAACAAAATTCAAAATTTCGAACTAAATTCACCGCAACTAATTCAGATAGTCAATAGTAGAGGAAGCATCATTCTAAATTCTCCACAAAAAGAAAAGTTGCATCAATATCTAACAGCAAAAGAGTCGAAAGACTAGAATCGAACAGTTACCTGCTTCGTCATCGTCAGGAGCAGTTAGAGTCTGTGAATCCTTGGTAAAAGCAAGTACTAAAGTCTGTCGCAGAAACTCGGATTTAACAAACTCTACGAAACGAACAAACCTTGTTTCTCTAAGGCTTTCTTCTTCAATATCCACCAACTTTCGCAAAACCTGCAGTTGGTAAACAACTAACTGAATCCGTCGTTCGTCGGTGTAGTCTAAAGAATCTAACAACTGATCTATCTCTTCTAATCAGCTTTCACACCCAAAATCTTTCTCAGAACTCCTCAGAGTTGTAGGTTTAATTGACTGAAATCTAATCAGTAATGCTTCTATCAGAGTCGGTGTGACATCCATCAGTTCAGTCACAGAACAATTCTGTACAATCGGGTTCGCTACTAGTTGAATCCTGTTCAAAACTTGCCGAGTAGAAAATATGATTCAAGAGGATTAGGACACAACATCTCAAATATATCTATCCAGTGTCCAACAACCTCAAATCGACATACTCAATCGATCTCAAGAGTATTAATGCAACCAGTAACCCGAAACAGTTCGTATCTCAATTAATTTATGCTTTAAAAATTTAAATCACATTCTCAAGTAATTCAAATAATTCTCAATCATAAAGCATGCTCGCATATTCTTCAATCATATAATTAATCAATCACATGCGAGGAATTAAATTCAAGCGGACTCAATCTACCCCGCTCTCTTCTAAATTCAGTCCAAGAATCTTATCGCTCTGATACCACTTAATGTGAGGCCTAGATTCTAATCTTCTATCCTTAAGATAAGGCAATAGATCAACACAATCTAATTAAAAGGATTAAGGCATAACAATGTTTTTTTTTATGTTTTTTTAAAGGAAGGGACGCGCGGGCGCGCCTAAAGCCCTGTCCGGGCCTCCGAGAGAGTCCAGGACACGCGGGCGCGCCTTTCGGGCTGCGCGGGCGCGCATGGCCTGCTGTTTCTGCTCCAAAAGTGTAATAACATACCCATAAGGACTCTAACATGATCCAACTAATATTTTCCAATAACGAGGTATTCAAATACATAAAATTATAGAACAAGCATTGATTCTAAGTTCTACAACTCAAAATGGAATACAAGGGAGTTCGTATACAAAGTTCGACTTCTAAAACAACAAGGCCTCATTCTTGTTGTTTTAATCCTCTAGACTCCAGGGCATTACAGTGAGCTACTCGACAAGGTAGTAAATCGCCTACCAAGCCACTCAACCACAATCCCTAGATCGTCTAATTCAAATTGAATAAATCAAGGCTCAATATGAATGCATATGTAATCTCATGCACTCACTATAAATTCAATCATATAATCAAATAAGCAGTCAAAACATGCAGTATGTGATTTCTTCTAGGACACTCGAATCAATCCGGATTCGAGTTAATCGTCCTATTCCATTCCAAAGTTATCTTATACCTCTTCTTTGACGTTCCAAAACTTCAATCTGAAAACAACAATTCTTCGATCAATATCCAAGTCAAGTTAAATCAATCGATAAAGAAGAACATCGATACTATACCGGCTCAACTCTTCCAAACTGATCCAAGCTGCAAGGCTCGCAACTCCAAAGACTTCAAATCAATCTATCAGAAGAAGTCATAGTGATCAAAATCGATATCAAAACTCATACTAAGCTCGTTATAATTCAAAACATCGAAACGATATCCAAAACTCAAACGGACGGCATAACGGCTGTAAACTGACCAAACCGAAAAAGCAGACAGCAAAACAACAACTCAACAAACTCATTCTAGTCCTCAAACATCAAACTCAACACAATATCAACACATCTCAAAATCAAGATTTTCAAAAATGACAAGAAAAATCATATCAAATCCAATCGTCGTTATTTCTTCGAACCGTCTTAGATATACTATCACAGCTATCTCATAATCATTATCTCCGAATATAAATCAATTCTAAAGACAACCAAATATTCAAACCTCTCAGAAATAAGATAAACTTACTTCCAAACGGAGCACTCGTCGCTGTGGTCGCAGATATCGTCTTCAGATCAATTTCCAACGGACGGATCGAGCTAAAATGGAAATCCCAAAGATTGGAAGCTTGTTGGGTCGATTTCCATGGTGAGAGACGGTGGAGGGGAAGAAGATGGAGTGGAAAGAAAGAGTCAAAGCCTCTTAAATATCTAACAATTCCCATAATTGCGTTTTAGTCCCTGAAAATTCTGAAAATTGCATTTTAGTCCTTGATCAAAATAGAATCGGCCCTCGACTTCTAAAATCTCTGATTATCTCAAATAAAGTCCATTAAGATAATTTTGGGGCATTACAGGTTCCCAATCCTGCACCTATACCTGCCCCGTCGATGGGGTGTCCAAATACACAGAAAATACTGGACGTGAGCTCTAAGCTCCATACGCAAATACGGATAAACATACAAATATGATGCATTCAAATGACAGGGTATCCATATCAGGGATAACTGTATGCAAACTGCTCAGACTGGCGCCTGGGTTATGATCTCGTCATATTGAGGTAGCTAACCACTGTGTGCGAACACTCACTCCCGAATCTCGGACGCAGACCATGGAGTCCTCTAAGTACTAGTACCTATGGGTACTCGATATCAAACGTCCAAACAAGGCTGAGAAACCCTAACTAGCTCATATCAAAAGATGTACAGATGTACAAGCACAAGATGATATTTACATGCCATATATCAATATCAATAACATGCAAACACATAAATGCAACATATAAGCATGTATATCTGCTGGAAATCTCAGTCAGTACTTACGTACCTTACTACAGGCAGTCCTAGTGGTCCCACTCTAGGTTCCAAGCCTATCATCAACTCTACAATGCAAATACCCATGCATCATATATTAAGCTTTAAAAGCCTTAACTAAGCTATTGCATACTCCTAAATAATTTAAGGAGACCATAGCTATACCTGCGTCCGTCGTCAGCCCACTGATGGCGACTATCCCGCAACTAGGGCATACCCCTGATGCAGCTCCACAGCCTCGAGCACGGCTCTAATACATGAGCAATGCTCCGCTACTATGTCAGACACTGTCTGACTATACTAATATATATTCCTTACTCCAACTCTAAAATAAGAGTACCCAAAGCCCTAAAATAGAGCCACGTGGGCGAAGGAGAGGAATTCGGAATTCGCACAAATGAGGAGCTCGGACCCCAAATTTATAGAACACGATCGGACCATCCGATCACGACTTCGGAGCGTCCGATCTGCTTCGGACCATCCGATCGTCTCATCGGATTGTCCAATCTCCGCCACACATCCAACCAATCGCATGCAACTATACACCAGTCGCATACACTATTTGGATGGTCTGATCTCACCCTTCGGATCATCCGAACTCCATATTACGTCATCCATGACGTTAGCCATCCGATGATACAAACACACGTGTCCCTGCTCAAGTTCTGATCGTCCGAACTTCACTTCGGAGCATCCGAACCGCTCGCATCCTCGAACTAGTTCCCGAACACAACCACTTTGGATGGTCCGATCCCAGATCGGATCGTCCGATCCCACTCGGCCCTTCGAACTATTTCCAAGTATTCTGAATCCATTTACGAACTTTGTTAATCCGTTGGGAATTTCCTTAATCATGTTTTACTAAATCTAAACATGATCACACGATTAATTACTCATTAATCGTTAATTCTGAATACGGGTTATTACACTGATGATCTACATCATCTCGACCACAGGTTACTCACCTTTGAATTTCAATCGATGGACATCCTCCTGATAGTTATAGATACTCGCAATCACTGTACTCACATCAAGACTAAGACAAGCTCCCACCAATATGCTTGACTGGGACATTCCACAGTGCACAGACATATGGAACGCATTTATTCCATCTCGAAACTCGACAGTCTTTGTGAAACGACCCAAACTATACTTTAAATAATAATTAAATAAAATGCGAATTTTAAGAAAATTTTCGGCATGACCTCTCTATACATATTCAAACCCGTCTGTCACAGACAACAACTAAAAATACGACCAACAGTACAAAAAAAAAAGTATACCGAGATAGAAACGAGAAGAGAGAAAAAGATCTGACAATTCAACCATCCAAAATAAATAACACTTTGATGTTTACATGCCCAAAGACGATCAATAAATCTATAATGCCCCGATTTTATTATAATCGAGTTTAATTGAGATAATCAGAGTTTTCAGTAATTGAGGGTCGTTTTGATAATTTGCGGGGGTCATTTTGAAAACTTTGGAGAATTGAGGGACTAAAATGCAAAAAACTTGGATTATATATATTATCTTACAAGTTGACTCTCTCCATCACATCACTCTCCTCCTTCTCCCTTTCCCATCCATGCGTACAGATCAGAGAAGCCATGGATGGCTTTTTGAGCTTTTCTTTCGTCTGATTCGCACGATCCGACCGTCAGATTTTAGTTTCGAGTTGAGATTCACGATCACCGCAACGAAGGCTTCGTTTTAACGTAATTTTTGCTACGATCCTTGAACTTTGATTTTTGTTGGGTCGTCAAATTTTGATAATCTTCGAGTATGTTTTTCTTGAGCTATCATAGATCGTGTATTCGAAGTCGGTTCGGAAAAATAACGAAGTTTGGATTTTATATGATTTTTGAGCCTATTTCGAAAATGGGGTTTTGGATTTTGGTTGGATTTTGATTGTTTTGTTGGTTTAGAAGATGATATGGGTTGTTCGGAGTTGTTTGATGATGTTGGAGATTTTTGGTTTGATCGTTCATAGCCGTTATGCCGTCGAAATCGAGTTTTGAATTATCGGTTGTATTGTTTCGGTTTGATTTTCGGGTTTGGTTTGAATTAGTAGATTGATATCGAATCCGCATATTCTTCATTTTCACATTTGGATTGGATTTTTAGGTTTGGATCGAACTTGGGAGTTGAATCGATTTGAGAATTGAAGATGGTATACTTTTGAGCTTCTCCCTTTTGATTCATTTTGATTCGATTGATTATTGATTTGAATTCGTTGTTATTTTCAGATTTTAATCCTCGACGAACTTGAAAGGTAAAAGATGATATTGAATTGAATGAGGTTGTATACTCGAGTTCGATTGATTCTCGAGTCCCGAAAATCACATACTGCATGTTTAATTGTTGGTGTGAACTTGATTGATTATGTTGTTTACACTTGCATTCATATTGAGCCGAATATTCGATTCATTTTGAAATTAGACGATTTAGGGAGCTATATTGAAGTGGCTTTGGATTTCGAGTTTTTCCAAGTGCCAGAATACTTCTTATAGTTGCTCTGAAGTCTAGGGGTTTGAGTTGTGCGACATCCACCCTGAATGGGAGTTTAGGTGGGTTGTTTGTACTGACTTAACCCCGGGATCCCAACTGAGTACCGATTGATATTTCGATTATCTGATTTGATAATCCCGAGTTTTGAAGTCATGCATACATCCATCCTCATTTGATTTATTGATGATTATTACATGTCTATATGAGGTGTTTATTTGATATTGCATGCCTGTCTCTTTTACTTAGAAATTATATTTCTAACCTGGTTATCCGGCTGTTGTTTTTGTTTGTATGTGTACTTGACAACAGGAGGATCAGGAGCCGGACCGAGTCGTCTGGGTTAGCTCGGGGTGAGAATGATAGAAGTGAGACACCGTGTGTCGTAGGGTTGTGCCTTTTGGACTTGTACTATTTTGATTAGTCGAACGTACCCTATCGTCGAACTTGTTATTGTATTTTTTGGGCAGAACTTAGAATATGTCATATTTTAAATATTGATTTGTATGTGTTCTTGAGTTTAGAATTTATTGGATTTGCCTTTGAATTGATTTTCTAGGCTTTTGCTCTCTCTCTGCCCGTTTGGCCTGCGCGCGGGCGAGGCTGGCCTCGCGCGTGCGCGCGAGGCTATGACCTCGCGCGGGCGCGAGGCATTTTTAAAAAAAAAAAACAAAAAAAAAATTGATTTGTTTTTCCGCGGCTCTTCGTGTTCGATTGTGGTTAATTATTTGAGATTAGAAGATTAGAAATGGGGTCTCACATTAAGTGGTATCAGAGCGATAAAATTCTTGGATTTGAACTAGAGTGAGCGGGGTAGATCGAGTCCGCATGAATTGAATTTTCGCATGTGATTGATTTATTTAAATGATTATTTTAAATACATGCGAGCATGATTTATTGATTCATGAATTAATTGAATTACATGAGTTGTGATTTAATTTATAAAGCATGAATTATGTGATATATATCTACCTTGTGCTATTATCTGTTCTCGTATATCATTGAGATTTATGAGTACTCAGAGCAGAGTTTTGGACACCGAGGTTTTGAGATTGAGATTGAGAATGAGTTTGAGATATTGTGTCCTAACACTTTGATATCAGATGGCACCTCGAAGATCTCTGAGAAGGAATCAAGCACCTTTGGTACCTCCTTATACTGAGAATCCGCATGAAAGAGTGGGTGCCCGGTGAGCCAACTTGTGGCTAAGGGCTTTGATGACTCTTTGTATAAACAATCTTTTGTTTAATATAATTTACACTTTTATTAATGGCAATGACTTTATCTTTCTTCATATTGTTATATTGTGATATACTATTTTTGTTTTGATAAAGACCTTAAATATACTATAGTGAATGTAAGATGTGGTAGAACATGGGGATGTCTATCATGAAACACATCTTATAGTCACTGTATATTCTAAACTGTTCCTATTCGATTGAGCCGTCCGATAATAAGGATAAGGATCGCTCGAGTTTGAGACTAGCATTTGCGATGCAGAGTACCACGTTTCATTGGTAAGGAACATAGAGATGTTCGAAGCATGCAAATAGATATTCATATGATGAATGATCGAACTACCCTATCCGGACTTTCCAAGTGGTTATCACTTATCGAGTGGATAAAGTCCGCGGTTTTGGTTGTACACCATTAGTCCTTACTACTTGAAACATCATTGAGACTCTATATGCTAGTACTGTGCTTTGACTCGTTTACCGACTCTATTGGGGTCATCAGGTGTCGGGATTGGGTACAGTTACAACACATATAGGAGTCGATGCTTTGTTGTCAAGGATTCACCACATACTTGCGAGTGTGGATATCCTATGCGATCTGAGGAGATATTAGTGTGACGAATCTCTGGCCAGAGTACATGATGTGGTTTAAGAAATGGTTTCTTAGTAGCACATGCGATGTCACTATTTGATCTTCAAGATGTATTGCATAGTTATCGAATCTCGAACGACTCTCGATATACCAATGGTTGTTGATTCGATCGGGATATATGGATGAAGGGACCGTACTGTACGCTAACCAAAATCTATTGGTTCTTGTAGGCACTATCAATGATACCTAGGGAATCATGGGGCGATGTTGCTAGGCGCTCTTACCATGATTCGATGGGCAAGTCGGAAATGGTTGTTCCGAGTCACAAGGAGTTGTGAGCCCACGACTAGCTGTATCCCTGAACCATTGAGGGTCACACAGTGTAATGGATTTTTAATCCCCGTTGAGATAGTTAAATTTAAAGAGTTAAATTTAATGAACAAAGAAGTTGGACTTCTTAATTATGAGTAGAGGAGTAAGATTTCATAAAATGACATAGGGATGGACATTTTTGGAAACCACTGAATTCGGATTCAGAAAAATTTATCTTGACTTTAAAAGGTGCAAAAATGGTTTCTGTGCACATTGGTGAAATCGGTTTATCAATCAGAGTCACGATGAATTTTATATTAATTTCTGAACATGCGGGCTTTGCTTGTCGGGCTTGAACTTATGACTAATGGGCCCTAAGCTGTTAGTGGCCTACATTATAAATAAGTTATTGCAGTACAAAAATTACACACAACAAGGTCACAATTTTCGAAAAAACCCTATTTTTCTCTCTGAAGTGGCCGACCCCCTCTCCCCTCTGCTCGGTAAAATCCAGTCTGTGAATTTTGAATTGCAAGCTGGTTTAACGGATCAAATTCGTTAATCTCTTCGTAGAAACTTCTGATAGATTTTCTAGTGCAATCTATCAGAGGGATTAAATATCCGTTCGTGGACCTGATTGAAGAACAGTTCGTCCATTAGTTCCAGGGATATACAACAAGAGCAGAGCAATCTGTTGGTGTCCATAATCTCGATTCGAGATTGAGGTAAAAATTTATAATCGTTATTTAATTTTTTACACACACACAATTTAATCGTAAGGTTGATACCTATTATGGAATCGTTCCATACATAATTTTTAAACTTCCGCTGCACCGGGTATCAATCCTAATTGATCTGATCGCCACGTTCTCCAACAGTGGTATCAGAGCCAGGTTGCTCAGATCAAGCGATTAAATTAATCGATTGTACAAAAATTTTTTGAGCCTCGGTTTTTGAAACAAAATAAATATTTTAAAAATAAATTTTTTTTTTCGAGAAAAAACCCGGGCAGCGATTGGATCGCTGCCCGGGGGGGGAGGGGCAGCGAAGGTCGCTGCCCCGGGCAGCGATGTGATCGCTGCTCGTGCGCTGCCCGGCCCGAGCCCTATGGGGCGCGGGCAGCCCGGGAATGTCCTGGGCGGTCCGCGGAAAAATTAATTTTTTAATTTTTAAATTAAATTTTAATATGTTAAAATTCTATTTTTGGTCCGATCGAAAATTGTTTTTGATTGGTCCACGAGGTGTCGGATCGAATTGTTCGAGTCCGAAAATTTTAAAATTGATTTTTGGATAAATTTGAATTTTTGGAAAATTTAAATATTTTATCCGTTAAATTGAATTTTGAAATTAATTATTTTTGGTACAATTGATGATAAGATATGATCTTATGGATATATTGAGTAAAATATGATTTTATGTATAAAATTGGATTTTATAGATAAAATATGATTTTATTTGATAAAAGATAAAATATGATTTTGTATGTAAAATAAGATTTTATGTATGAAATATGATTTTATCCTTTTAAATTTAAATTGCCATTGCATGTTATCCAATAAATTAATTTTGAATTAAATGTTATTGGATAAGGATGATCGATTGCCATGACCAATTTTGTAGGTGTATGTTAGGAATTTACATTTGTTTTTATTGTTGTTGGTTTTATTAATGGGCCTGGTTTATGGCCCAATATGAATTGTCATATGTAATAAAAGTGGGCTTGGTTTATGGCCCGTTCCCACCCCTTAAAAATGTATCCCCTACTTGTCATTGTTATTTATTGTAAATACATTAGATTTAGTGGGAGATCAAGATTTGAAGATGGAGGTGGGCCCAGCAGACAATAAAGACAGAAGAAATGTAAATTGGAAGCAAATGTAATAGGATTGCATTGCATACTGCATATTACCTAGGATTGGACTAAGACTCGTGATTGGCAACCACGGGTCGATTAGAAATGGAATCGATCATCCTATATAATATGTGATATTATTGTTGTATGCATGTTTTAGACATAATTGTGTGAATCCGGCAAGCATAAAAAATTTTAAAAATGATGAGACAAATTTTTATAATTAAAATCCCTCATTTTAAATATGATTTAAAATTGATATCAAGATAAATAAAGGAAATTTAAATTTGTTTAAATGTTCCTACCTTCCATCAACGATCAATGTATGAGATGCTACCCGCGGATACGGTCCGACTCATATTATTGGGGGGGCCCGTTCGTCGAAAAGCTGTACATTGGATCGACACATGTTGTAAGTTGGGTGGAACTCCCATGGGATTGGCTCATATTATTGGGGGATCCACATGGCGACCGTCCATCACAACTTAATATTGATGGGTCATCTTGACATGTCACAATAAACGGCATCATATTATTGGGCCCTTATTGGACATGAGGTAAAAACGTGGAGGTTGCTTTGGAAGCAATTGGGCTCTACCTTTTGAAAATTATGGTTGGCTGATATTATTCGGGACCATAGATTGTCAATTGGACTCCATGTTCTCACTAAGGAAAACAGTTTCCCGTTTTCACTAGAGGGTAGTGAAATCGTTAAAATAGTGGGAGTGAGATTCATAAAATAAATTTCGCCTATTTTATGTCTTAGTAAATTGCTTAAACAATCACTGATATTTGTCTGTTTCTTTTCAGTATTTCATAAGATGAATTCGCGTAATCCACTTTTCTCGATCCTCGAACAAAATAAGTTGACTGGCGCAAACTATACGGAATGGTTCCGTAAGTTGAAGATTGTCTTGACTTCGGAGAAGATGCTCTACGTGTTAGAAAAATCTCCTCCGAAGGAAGCACCAGCTGACGTAAGTCCGGAAGAGTTAGCCAAACTTGATACATGGTGGGACCATGATATCAAGACCAAATGCTATATGCAAGCCTCGATGTCTGATGAACTCCAGAGGCGATTTGAGGACACCGTGAATGCTGCTGACATTCACGTTCAACTCAAGGAACTTTTTGGGGCTCAATCGAGGGCTGAAAGGTTCGCTACTGTAAAGGAGCTAATGACGTGTCGCATGCGTGAAGGGACTTCGGTCCGTGATCATGGGGTACGAGTGATTTGGCTCATACAGAAGTTGGTAACCCTTGATTTGGTGTTGCAGCATGAACGCAACATGGACTTACTACTTCTGTCTCTTCCTTCTTCGTTTGACGGATTTGTGGTGAATTTCAATATGAACAAGATAGAGGCCTCCCTTGAAGAGATGGTCAATATGCTTGTGACATATGAATCCACATTAAAGAAGGATAAACCGGCTTTCTTGGTGGGCTCCTCTTCTTCTGCTAAGAAGGGGCCAAGTACAAAGGGTAAGAAACGTTCTGCCCCACCCAAGAAAATCGAACCCGAGAAGAAGTACAAGACAAAGGCTTCAAACATGGAAAAATCCAAGGATGTTTGACATTACTGCAAGAAGACCGGTCATTGGAAGCGTAACTGCAAGGAATATCTAGAGCAGTTGCGAACTGCGAAGGGTATGTTCTATATTGAAATAAATGTTTCACTTAATACTACTTCTTGGGTATTGGATACCGGATGTGGATCTCACATTTGCAATGATTTGCAGGTGATGACAAGAAGTCGCAGGCTTAGAATGGGTGAGACCCAGCTGAGGCTCGGAAATGGTTCCAGAGTTGAAGCTAAAGCCGTGGGAGATGTTTATTTAATTTTGCAGAACGGTTTTAAGTTACTTTTAAGAGATGTTTTATTTGTTCCGGATTTGATTAAAAACATTATTTCTGTTTCTATGCTTGATAAAGATGGTTATTCTTGCAATTTTGTGAATGAGATTTTCAATATTTACAAGAATGAATGTTTGATTGGAAATGGACAACTTGAAAATGATCTATACAACTTAAAACTAAAAGATGTTCCAATAAATTATGTTGATAAACCGGAAACAACAAACAAAAGGAAAATCGATAGCCAAAACCCGGAAAACCTTTGGCACGCTAGGCTAGGTCATATTTCCTCAAGGAGGATGATCAAGCTAGTGGGAGAGGGAATGTTTGATATGTCTGATATTAACTCTCTACCTACTTGTGAATCCTGCCTAAAAGGAAAAATGACTAAATCTCCTTTTAAGGGGAAACCTGAGCGTAGTCAAAATCTGTTGGATTTGATCAATACAGATGTTTGTGGTCCATTTAGAGTTGGTACTCAATATGGCCACACCTACTTCATTACCTTTACTGATGATTATTCTAGGTATGGGTATTTATATTTAATGAAATATAAGTCTGAAGCATTTGAAAAGTTCAAAGAATTCAAGGCTGAAGTAGAAAACAAGCTAGGTAAAAGTATTAAAGCACTTCGATCGGATCGAGGTGGAGAATACTTAAGTACCGAGTTTTTGGACTATCTAAAAGAGAATGGGATTCTCTCTCAGTGGACTCCTCCTATGACACCACAACTTAATGGTGTATCGGAGCGTCGTAATCGAACTTTGTTGGACATGGTTCGATCCATGATGAGCTTCACTGAGCTTCCACCTTCGTTTTGGGGATATGCGCTTGAAACGGCGGTATTGTTGTTGAACAACGTCCACACTAAAGCAGTGGACAAAACACCATACGAGTTATGGAATGGAAAAGCTCCTAAGTATTCGTACTTGAGGATTTGGGGATGTCCTGCTTACGTGAAGCGGACAGTGGGAGATAAGTTGGATAGTCGATCCAGCTTATGTTATTTTGTAGGGTATCCGAAGAATTCAATCGGATATTATTTCTATTATCCTACTGAAACAAAGGTGTTTGTTTCAAGGAATGCCACCTTCTTGGAGAAGGAGTTCTTATTGGATAAAAGAGGCGAGATGATGGAACTCGAAGAAATTCGAGAAGAACCCGAAATACAAAATAACGATCCTACACCTCAGGAACCATTGATAGACACGCCTGTACCTAGAAGATCCGAGAGGACTTCTAGACCTCCTATTCGATATGGTCTTCTTCTTGAAGGGGATCAAGATGAACCCGATGTTGGATGTGATCCAAGAAACTTCAAGGAAGCAATTTCTGATGCGGATTCAAATTTATGGCTAGAAGCTATGCAGTCGGAAATAGATTCGATGCATACAAACCAAGTTTGGTCTTTAGTAGATCCTCCCGATGGAATTGTTCCAATAGGGTGTAAATGGATCTACAAGAGAAAGCTTGGGCCTGATGGTAAGGTATTGACCTACAAGGCGCGATTGGTGGCAAAATGTTATACTCAAAGACAAGGAGTTGACTATGATGAAACCTTTTCACCAGTTGCAATGTTCAAGTCCATAAGAATCCTTATTGCCATAGCTGCATGGTATGACTATGAGATATGGCAAATGGATGTGAAGACTGCTTTTATTAATGGAGACATTAAGGAAGAAATCTATATGAAGCAGCCTGAGGGGTTCACATCCATGGGAAGCGAGCATAAGGTATGCAAGCTTCAGAGATCAATTTATTGTCTAAAACAAGCATCAAGAAGTTGGAACCAGAAATTTGATGAAACAATAAAAGATTTTGGTTTCATCAAGAATCCGGAGGAACCATGCGTGTACAAGAAAGTAGTTAAGGATGCTGTGACATTCTTAGTACTTTATGTTGATGACATCCTACTCATTGGGAATGATGTAGGGATGTTGCAGTCAACAAAGATATGGTTATCAGGTAGATTCTCGATGAAGGATTTGGGTGAGGCATCCTATATTCATGGGATACAGATCTATAGAGATAGATCTAAGAGAATGATAGGACTCACTCAATCAACCTACATCGACACCATATTGAAACGGTTTTCAATGGATGGGTCCAAGAGAGGACATATACCCATGTGTCATGGAGTTTCTCTATCCAAGTCTATGTGTCCCAAGACGGATGAAGAGATAGAGAAAATGACACATGTACCATATGCGTCAGCCATAGGTAGTATCATGTATGGGATGATATCTACCAGACCGGATGTAGCATTTGCTCTGAGTGTCACGAGCAGATATCAAGCTAATCCCGGTCAAATGCATTGGAAAGCCGTGAAGGATATTCTTAAGTACTTACGAAGGACTAAGAATATGTTCATGGTATATGGAGGAAGAGAACTAAAATTGGAAGGCTATACCGACTCTAGCTTCCAAAGTGACGTGGATGACTCGAAGTCAACCTCTGGATTTGTGTTCATGCTCAATGGTGGTGCTGTCTCTTGGAAGAGTTCCAAGCAGGACACCACAACGGATTCCACCACTGAAGCTGAATACATTGCAGCATCAGCTGCTGCTAAAGAGGCCGTTTGGATGAGGAATTTCGTCCAAGAGTTGGGCGTCATTCCTGAAGTTGTTGGTCCAGTCCCGGTGTACTGTGACAACACGGGTGCCGTTGCTCAGGCAAAGGAACCAAGGTCTCATCAAAGATCCAAACACGTACTGAGGAAATACCACATCATCTGGGAGATTGTGGAAAGAGGAGACATCACTGTCGAAAGAGTGGCCTCTGCAGACAATATCGCTGATCCACTTACTAAGCCCTTGCCAGGACCATTATTTGACAAACATCGCGAAGCAATGGGTCTACGTAGTATGACTAGTTGGCTTTAGGGCAAGTGGGAGATTGAAAGAGTGGGTGCCCGGTGAGCCAACTTGTGGCTAAGGGCTTTGATGACTCTTTGTATAAACAATCTTTTGTTTAATATAATTTACACTTTTATTAATGGTAATGACTTTATCTTTCTTCATATTGTTATATTGTGATATACTATTGTTGTTTTGATAAAGACCTTGAATATACTATAGTGTATGTAAGATGTGGTAGAACATGGGGATGTCTATCATGAAACACATCTTATAGTCACTGTATATTCTAAACTGTTCTTAGTCGATTGAGCCGTCCGATAATAAGGATAAGGATCGCTCGAGTTTGAGACTAGCATTTGCGATGCAGAGTACCACGTTTCATTGGTAAGGAACATAGAGATGTTCGAAGCATGCAAATGGATATTCATATGATGAATGATCGAACTACCCTATCCGGACTTTCCAAGTGGTTATCACTTATCGAGTGGATAAAGTCCGCGGTTTTGGTTGTACACCATTAGTACTTACTACTTGAAACATCATTGAGACTCTATATGCTAGTACTGTGCTTTGACTCGTTTACCGACTCTATTGGGGTCATCAGGTGTCGAGATTGGGTACAGTTACAACACATATAGGAGTCGATGCTTTGTTGTCAAGGATTCACCACATACTTGCGAGTGTGGATATCCTATGCGATCTGAGGAGATATTAGTGTGACGAATCTCTGGCCAGAGTACATGATGTGGTTTAAGAAATGGTTTCTTAGTAGCACATGCGATGTCACTATTTGATCTTCAAGATGTATTGCATAGTTATCGAATCTCGAACGACTCTCGATATACCAATGGTTGTTGATTCGATCGGGATATATGGATGAAGGGACCGTACTGTACGCTAACCAAAATCTATTGGTTCTTGTAGGCACTATCAATGATACCTAGGGAATCATGGGGCGATGTTGCTAGGCGCTCTTACCATGATTCGATGGGCAAGTCGGAAATGGTTGTTCCGAGTCACAAGGAGTTGTGAGCCCACGGCTAGCTGTATCCCTGAACCATTGATGGTCACATAGTGTAATGGATTTTTAATCCCCGTTGAGATAGTTAAATTTAAAGAGTTAAATTTAATGAACAAAGAAGTTGGACTTCTTAATTATGAGTAGAGGAGTAAGATTTCATAAAATGACATAGGGATGGACATTTTTGGAAACAACTGAATTCGGATTCAGAAAAATTTATCTTGACTTTAAAAGGTGCAGAAATGGTTTCTGTGCACATTGGTGAAATCGGTTTATCAATCGGAGTCACGATGAATTTTATATTAATTTCTGAACATGCGGGCTTTGCTTGTTGGGCTTGAACTTATGACTAATGGGCCCTAAGCTGTTAGTGGCCTACATTATAAATAAGTTATTGCAGTACAGAAATTACACACAACAAGGTCACAATTTTTGAAAAAACCCTATTTTTCTCTCTGAAGTGGCCGACCCCCTCTCCCCTCTGCTCGGTAAAATCCAGTCTGTGAATTTTGAATTGCAGTCTGGTTTAACGGACCAAATTCGTTAATCTCTTTGTAGAAACTTCTGATAGATTTTCTAGTGCAATCTATCAGAGGGATTAAATATCCGTTCGTGGACCTGATTGAAGAATACTTCGTCCATCAGTTCCAGGGATATACAACAAGAGCAGAGCAATCTGTTGGTGTCCATAATCTCGATTCGAGATTGAGGTAAAAATTTATAATCGTTATTTAATTTTTACACACACACAATTTAATCGTAAGGTTGATACCTATTATGGAATCATTCCATACATAATTTTTAAACTTCCGCTGCACCGTGTATCAATCCTAATTGATCTGATCGCCGCGTTCTCCAACACTGCAGCCAGTAGTAACTCCTCCGAATGATCAGGGAAGTACCGGAGTGGATCAGTTTGATGCAACCACGACCCCTATGGAGACTCTATTGAAGAGGTTTTGATCGTTCCGACCACCTATCTTGATTGGTACCGAGAACTCCGTTGACTGCGAAAGTTGTCTAGAGGACATTGATTAGCTCTTTAATTCTCTCGACTATGCCGATTACCGCAGATCAGGTTAGTCATTCACCAGCTACAGGGTGTTGCTAAGAATTGGTGGACTACAACCAAGAGGGCAAATGAGAATCGAGGCACCGTTGTCACTTGGATTTTATTCAAGACTGAATTCTACAAGCGGTTCTTTCCTGTCTCGTATCGTAAGGAAAAGTGTGCCGAATTTGCGAATTTGAAGCAAGGTAATTTGAGTATCGAGGAATATGTAAGCAAGTTTTACAGTCTCTTGAGTTTTGCACCTCACATTGCAGATCACGAGGAAGCCAAAGCCGATCATTTCATCAACGGCTTGAATCCTGAGATCTTTACTTTGGTCAATACCGGGAGACCCAATAACTTCGCAGATGCCATGGATTAGTATAAGGGAGCCGAAGCTGGACTTTTGATGCAGCGAGGAAATCAGATAGCTCCTCAGCAGCTGCAGAGATCTTTTCAGAATCAGCCTGTTCAGTTTCAGCCTTAGCAGTCCCAGTATCAGTACCAACCTTCTCAGCAATCGAATCAGTCTCAGAGGGTTGAAGGAGGCAACAGTGGCAAAAACAGGCAAGATCACTATCGACCAAAGGGGAAGCAATTTAAGAAGTCTGGGAGCAGTTCATCGAGATCCAGTGGCTCTAGACAGTTCAGTTCTGGACAGAATTCAGGGTTTTCAGGAGCATCGTACACTAAGTGTGGAGGACATCACCCAAGTGATCAGTGTCAAGGCGTGTTTGGTAGTTGCAATATCTTTCAGCATCCGGGTCACTTTGCTAGAGTCTGTCCTCAGCGAGGATCCGATAGAGCTCAGAGCGGCAGTTCTTCTTGACTGCCAGCTCATCCCGAGAGATCAACTTCTGCAGTCCATTCTTTTCAGCCCCAGCAACAGTCTCATCAGGGAGGTAATCAGAATCAAAATCAACCTTCTCGATAGCAGGCGAGGGTGTTTGCCCTGACAGAGGATCAGGCCAATGCAGCTCCGAATGACGTGATAGCAGGTAACTGTTCAATTTTTGGTTATCCTGCGTATGTTTTGATTGATACGGGTGCTTCTCACTGCTTTATTTCTGAAAGATTTGTCGTGATGCATGATTTATTTATTGAGCCATTATCTGATGTCGTTTCTATCACTTTGCCTTAGGGTGGGGAAACTATTTCGGTGAGATTGGTCCGTAATTGTGTGTTAGAATCCAAAGGGAATTCGATTGAGATTGACTGCATTGTACATGGATTATCTGATTTTGATTGTATTGTCGGGATTGATGCTCTGACCAAGTATAGGGCGACAGTAGATTGCTTTCAGAAAGTGGTTCGATTCAGACCTGAGGTAGCAGATGATTGGAAGTTTTTCGGTAAGTGTTCTCGATCCAAAATTTCTTTGATTTCTGTGTTATCCATGTCTCGTTTGCTACAGAGAGGAGCAGAGGGATTCTTGATTTATGCAGTAGATGTTCAGAGGTCTAGTCCTTAGTTGACTGAGATACCGGTGGTTAGCGAGTTTCCTGATGTACATTTCCAGATGAGATTCCTGGTTTGCCGCTTATTCGAGAGATCGAATTTAACATCCAACTTGCACCAGGTACTCAGCCTATTTCGAAAGCGCCTTATCAAATGACTCCATTAGAATTGAAGTATTTGAAAGAGAAGTTAGAATATTTGATTGCCAAGGGATACATCCGACCTAGCGTATTGCCTTGGGATGCTCCAGTGCTCTTCGTGAGGAAGAAAGACGATTCTATGCGACTCTGCATCGACTATCGCTAGTTGAATCAAGCTACGGTCAAGAACAAGTATCATCTACCTAGAATTGATGACCTTTTTGATCAACTGCAAGATTCTTCAGTGTATTCGAAGATAGATCTGAGATCAGGGTATCATCAGCTGAGAGTTCGCGACGAGGATGTGCCTAAGATAGACTTCAGAACCAGATATGGGCATTTCGAATTTATAGTCATGCCGTTTGGTTTGACCAATGCTCCAGCAGTTTTTATGGATCTGATGAATCGTATCTTTCAGCGGTATTTAGATGAGTTCGTCATTATCTTCATTGACGACATTCTGATTTATTCGAAGAACCGTTCAGACCATGCAGAGCATTTGAGGATTGTATTGCAGATTTTGCGAGCCGAACAGTTGTATGCTAAGATATCGAAGTGCAAGTTCTGGTTGGACCGAGTTGTTTTTCTAGGCCACATTATCTCGGGAGATGGAATTTCTGTTGACCCCAGTAAGATCGAGGTAGTTATTAATTGTCTGAGACCGACATAAGTGCCAGAAATCCGAAGCTTTATGGGTTTAGCGGGTTATTATCGCCGATTTATCAAAGACTTCTCTTCCATTGAAAAGCCGATTACCGAATTGACCCAGAAGAATGCAACGTTTGTTTGGTCCGAGGAGTGCGAGGCCAGTTTCATTGAGCTAAAGAAGAGATTGATCACCGCTCCGATCTTGTCTATTCCATCAGGTACGGGAGGTTTTTCCGTTTACTGTGATGCTTCTCACCGTGGTCTTGGATGCATTCTTATGCAGAGGAAGCATGTCATAGCTTATGCTTCGAGGCAGCTGAAGCTGCACAAGACTCGTTATCCGATCCATGATCTTGAGCTTGCTGCGATCGTTTTTGCTTTGAAGATCTGGCGCCATTACCTTTATGGCAAGTCGTTTGAGATATTTTCTGACCACAAGAGCTTGAAATACTTGTTTTCCCAGTCCAAGCTGAACATGAGACAGAGGAGATGGATTGATTTGCTTAAGGACTTCGACTGTAAGATCAAGTATTATCCTAGAAAGTCGAATGCAGCTGCAGACGCTCTTAGTCGGAAGCTTTGCTCCTTATCTCTTACTACAATTTGTGTCTCTCAATTGATTGAAGACTGTTGTACTACTGGTTTGGAGTTTGAGACCGATAGGAGATCCATCAGAGTTTTTGCAATTCAGGCCGAACCAGAGTTGTTTCTGTTACGCCTTAAACGCATACAAATCTCGTGTAATGAGATTAATGTTTTTAATGCATTAAAAATTCTCATAATTAAATTGTTTTGATGATTACAAAACTCGGTTAATCGTTACTAACAGTTTAAAGTGAGAAATTCGCAGGTAATAATATTTTTGAGTATAGACAATATTGGAAGCAAGAACCGATAATCAAAAAATTGGGAATACAAATTCAAAAGTTAGAATCTGTCCTGGTTCGGACGACCCGAAGACAACTTCGGATGCTCCGAAGTATTTCCAAAATTTAATAAAGATCGGAGTACAAGTTCGAAGATTTGAAGAATACTTCGAACGATCCGAAGTGAGTTCGGACGACCCAAAGATTTTCCAGGAATTAAATAAGGATCGGAGGCACTCTCGAACGCAACGAAATGACTACTTCGGACGACCCGAAGATAGGTTCGAACGACCCGAACTCCTTTACGGCCATGAAGATTTTGTCGGAAGAAAATTTTCCGGAATTAATTTAATGCTGCCGTTCGGACGACCCGAAGATGACTTCGGACCACCCGAACAGTTCACCAGCCATAAGAATTTGAATTTCAATCAGACAAGGTTCGGACGACCCGAAGGCCCGTTCGGACGACCCGAACCCTTTCGGATTGGCACCTATAAATACATGCCATTTGAAGTCTTCTCAACTCACCAAGTCACTCTCAACTCTCTTTGCAAGAAAGTTCCTCTCCTACAAGAGTTCAAAAAATATTTGTGAGATATATATTCAAAATCGAGGGTTGTTTGTATAAGTTCATTTGTGAGTTGGTTGCTCGGTTATTGTAAACACTTGTGTGTGAAGCCGAGTGTATTTACGAGTGTTGTGGCTATCCTTGGAGCCCTTAAGGCCAAGTGTTGAGTTGTATCGACGCGGTAATCGTGTCAAGTTGTAAGGCTATCCTTGAAGCCATCAAAGCCAAGTCGTTCGAAGTGCTAGTGGATCCTTGGTTAATCGATCTTAACTAAGAAGGGGAGACGTAGACGATTTATCGTCGAACTTCCATAAACATCTCTTATCCCTTTTACTGCTTTATTTGTTGGAAAATGGTGTTCAGATCAATTAGAATTGATACCCGGTGCAGCGGAAGTTTTAAAATTTTATATGGAACGATTCCATATCATGGGTATCAAAACTTTACGATTAAATTGTGCGTGTAAAAATTAAATAACAATTAAATTTTTTACCTTGAATCTCGAAACGAGATTATGGACACCAACAGATAACTCTGCTCTTGTTGTATATCCCAGGAACTGATGGACGAACAATTCTTCAATCAGGTCCACGAACAGAAGTTTAATCCCTCTGATAGACTGCACTAGAAAGTCTATCAGAAGTTTCTACGATGAGATAGAACAGATATGATCTGTTAAATCAGTCTGCAAATTCAAAAATTCACAGACTGGATTTTCAAACTCTGTAGGGGAGGGGGGCGGCCGAATTCTCAAGAGAGGAGGCTCTCTAGGTTTTCGAAATTATGACCTCTGTTATCTAATTTCTGTACTGCAATAACTTATTTATAATGTGGGCTGCTAACAGCTTAGAGCCCATTAGTCATAAGTTCAAGCCTGACAAGCAAAGCCCGCATGTTCAAAAATTAATATAAAATTCATCGTGACTCAGATTGATAAACCAATTTCACCAATGTGCACAGAAACCATTTCTGCATCTTTTAGAGTCAAGATAAATTTTCTGAATCCGAATTCAGTGGTTTCCAAAAATGTCCATCACTATGTCATTTTAGGAAATCTTACTCCCTCTACTCTTAAATAAGAAGTCCCACTTCTTTATTCACTAAATTTAACTCTTTAAATTTAATTATCTCAACGGGAATTAAAAATCCATTACTTGTGTGACCCTCAATGGTTCAGGGATACAGCTAACCGTGGGCTCACAACTCCTTGTGACTCGGAACAACAATTTCCGACTTGCCCATCGAATCATGGTAAGAGCGCCTAGCAACATCGCCCCATGATTCCCTAGATATCACTGATAGTGCCTGCAAGAACCAATAGATTTTGGTTAGCGTACAGTACGGTCCCTTCATCCATATATCCCGATTGAATCAACAACTATTGGTAAATCGAGAGTCGTTCGAGATTCGATAACTATGCAATGCATCTTGAAGATCAAATAGTGACATCGCATGTGCTACTAAGAAACCATTTCTTAAAACACATCATGTACTCTGGCCAGAGATTCGTCACACTAATATCTCCTCAGATTGCATAGGATATCCACACTCGCAAGTATGTGGTGAATCCTTGACAACAAAGCATCGACTCCTATATGTGTCGTAACTGTACCCAATCCCGACACCTGATGACCCCAATAGAGTCGGTAAACGAGTCAAAGTATAGTACTAGCATATAGAGTCTCAATGATGTTTCAAGTAGTAAGGACTAATGGTGTACAACCAAAACCGCGGACTTTATCCACTCGATAAGTGATAACCACTTGGAAAGTTCGGATAGGGTAGTTCGATCATTCATCGTATGAATATCCATTTGCATGCTTTGAACATCTCTATGTTCCATACCAATGAAACGTGGTTCTCGGCATCGCAAATGCTAGTCTCAATCTTGAGCGATCCTTATCCTTATTAACGGACGGCTCAATCGACTAGGAACTGTTTAGAATATACAGTGACTATAAGATGTGTTTCATGATAGCCATCCCCATATGCCACCACATCTTACATACACTATAGTATATTCAAGGTCTTCATCTAAACATCTTATAGTATGTCACAACATAATAATATGATAAAAGATATTGTAAATGCCATTATAAAAGTGTAAATTATATTAAACAAAAGATTGTTTATACATAGAGTCATAAAAGCCCTTAGCCACAAGTTGGCTCATCGGGCACCCACTCTTTCGATCTCCCACTTGCCCTAAAGCCAACTAGTCATACTACGTAGTCCCATTGCTTCGCAATGTTTGTCAAATAATGGTCCTGGCAAGGGCTTAGTAAGTGGATCAGCGATATTGTCTGTAGAGGCTACTCTCTCGACACTGATGTCTCCTCTTTCCACAATCTCCCGGATGATGTGGTATTTCCTCAGTACGTGTTTGGACTTCTGATGAGACCTTGGTTCCTTTGCCTGAGCAATGGCATCCGTGTTGTCACAGTACACCGGGACTGGACCAACAGCTTCAGGAATTACACCCAACTCTTGGATGAATTTCCTTATCCAAACCGCCTCTTTAGCAGCAGCCGATGCTGCAATGTATTCTGCCTCAGTGGTGGAATCCGCTGTGGTGTTCTGCTTGGAACTCTTCCAAGAGACAGCACCGCCATTGAGCACGAATACAAATCCAGAGGTTGATTTCGAGTCATCCACGTCACATTGGAAGCTAGAGTCGGTGTAGCCTTCCAACTTCAATTCTCTTCCTCCATAAACCATGAACACATTCTTAGTCCTTTGCAAGTACTTAAGAATATCCTTCACGGCTTTCCAATGCATTTGACCGGGATTGGCTTGATATCTGCTCATGACGCTCAGAGCATAGGCCACATCTGGTCTGGTAGATATCATCCCATACATGATACTACCAATGGCTGACGCATATGGTATATGTGTCATTTTCTCTATCTCTTCGTCAGTCTTGGGACACATAGACTTGAATAGAGAAACTCCATGACACATAGGTAGATGTCCTCTCTTGGACTCATCCATTGAAAACCTTTTCAATATAGTGTCGATGTAGGTTGCTTGAGTGAGTCCTATCATTCTCTTAGATCTATCTCAATAGATCTGTATCCCTAGAATATAGGATGCCTCACCCAAATCCTTCATCGAGAATCTACCTGATAACCATATCTTTGTTGACTGCAACATCCCTACGTCATTCCCAATGAGTAGGATGTCATCAACATAAAGTACTAAGAATGTTACCGCATCCTTAACTACTTTCTTGTACACGCATGGTTCCTCTGGGTTCTTGATGAAACCAAAATCCTTTATTGTTTCATCAAATTTCTGGTTCCAACTTCTTGATGCTTGTTTTAGACCATAAATTGATCTCTGAAGCTTGCATACCTTATGCTCGCTTCCCATGGAGGTGAATCCTTCAGGCTGCATCATATAGATTTCTTCCTTATTGTTTTCATTAAGAAATGCAGTCTTCACATCCATTTGTCATATCTCATAGTCATACCATGCTGCTATGGCAATTAGGATTCTTATGGACTTAAACATTGCGACTGGTGAAAAGGTTTCATCATAGTCAACTCCTTGTCTTTGAGTATAACCTTTTGCAACCATTGGTGCCTTATAGGTCAACACCTTGCCATCGGGCCCAAGTTTTCATTTGTAAATCCATTTACATCCTATTGGAACAATTCCATCAGGAGGATCTACTAAAGACCAAACTTGGTTTGAATGCATCGAGTCTATTTCCGACTGCATTGCTTCAAGCCATAAATTAGAATCCGCATCAGAAATTGCTTCCTTGAAGTTTCTTGGATCACATCCAATATCGGGTTCACTTTGATCCCCTTCAAGAAGAAGACCATATCTAACAGGAGGCCTAGAAGTCCTCTCGGATCTTCTAGCAATAGGCGTGTCTTGTGATGATTCTTGAGGTGTAGGATTGTTAATTTGTATTTCGGGTTCTTCTCAAATTTCTTCGAGTTCCATCATCTTGCCTGTCTTATCCAATAAGAATTCCTTCTCCAAGAAGGTGGCATTCCTTGAAACAAACACCTTTGTTTCAGCAGGATGATAGAAATAATTCCGATTGAATTCTTCGGATACCCCACAAAATAACATAAGATGGATCGACTATCCAACTTATTTCCCACTGTCTGCTTCACGTAAGCAGGACATCCCCAAATCCTCAAGTACGAATACTTAGGAGCTTTGCCATTCCATAACTCGTATGGTGTTTTATCTACTGCTTTAGTGTGAACGTTGTTCAACAACAAAACCGCCGTTTCAAGCGCGTAGCCCCAAAACGATGGTGGGAGCTTAGTGAAGCTCATCATGGATCGAACCATGTCCAACAAGGTTCTATTACGACGCTCCGAAACACCATTCAGCTGTGGTGTCATAGGAGGAGTCCACTGAGAGAGAATCCCATTCTCTTTTAGATAGTCCAAAAACTTGGCACTTAAGTATTCTCCACCACGATCCGATCGAAGTGCCTTAATACTTTTGCCTAGTTTTTTTTCTACTTCAGCCTTGAATTCTTTGAACTTTTCAAATGCTTCAGACTTATATTTCATTAAATATAAATACCCATACCTTGAATAATCATCAGTAAAGGTAATGAAGTAGGTGTGACCAAATTTTGTACCAATACTAAATGGACCGCAAACATCTGTATGGATCAAATCCAACAGATTTTGACTACGCTTAGGTTTCCCTTTGAAAGAAGATTTAGTCATTTTTCCCTTTAGGCATGACTCACAAATAGGTAGAGAGTTAATTTCAGACATATCAAACATGCCCTCTCCCACTAGCTTGTTCATCCTCCTTGAGGAAATATGACCTAGCCTAGCATGCCAAAGGTTTGCCGGGTTTTGACTATCGTCCTTCCTTTTAATTGTTGTTACCGGTTTATCAACATAATTAATTGGAACGTCTTTTAATTTTAAGTTATATAGATCGTTTTTAAATTGTCCACTTCAAATCAAACATTCATTCTTGTAAATATTGCAAATCCCATTCACAAAATTACAAGAAAACCCATCTCTATCAAGCATAGAAATAGAAATAATGTTTTAATGAAATCTTTGGCACAAATAAAAATATCTTTCTCATAATACAACTTAAAATTGGTTTGCAAAATTAAACAAATATTTCCCATAGCTATGGATTTAACTCTGGAACCATTCCCGAGCCTTGACTGGGTCTCACCCATCCTTAGCCTATTACTTCTTGTCATCATTTGCAACTCATTGCAAATGTGAGATCTACATCTGGTATCAAATACCCAAGAAGTAGTATTAAGAAAAACATTTATTTCAATGTAAAACATACCCTTTGCAGTTCGCAACTGCTCGAGGTATTCCTTACAGTTACGTTTCCAATGACCGGGTTTCTTGCAGTGATGGCAAACTTGTTTAGACTTGTCCAATTTTGCATGTAACATTTGGCCTTGAGATCATGGTCCAACCATTTCTCTAGTTCAGCCAACCTTTCGGCAGTTACATCAGCCGGGGCTGTTTTCGGAGAAGCCTTTTCTAACACTTAGAAAATCTTTTCCGAACTTAGGACAATCTTAACTTATGGAATCATTCTGTATTGTTTGCGCCAGTAAGTTTGTTTTGTTCGAGAATTGAAACATATGGATTACGAAGATTCATCATAATGATATACTGAGATGAAACAGACAATTATCGATGATTGTTTAATTAATTTACTAAGACATAAAATATGGCGAGATTTCATTTTATGAATCACACTCCCACTATTTTGACGATTTCACTACCCTCTAGTGAAAACGAGAAACATTTTCTTTAATGGGAACATGGAGTCCAATTGACAAACTATAATCCCGAATAATATCAGCCAACTATAATTTTCAAAAGGTAGAGCCCAATTGCTTCCAAAGCAACCTCCATGTTTTTACCTCATGTCCACTAAGGGCCCAATAATATGACGCCGTTTATTGTGACATGTCAAGATGACCCATCAATATCAAGTTGTGATGGACAGTCGCCATGTGGATCCCCAATAATATGAGCCAATCCCATGGAAGTTCCATCCAACTTACAACTTGTGTCGATCCAATGTACAGCTTTTCGACGAACGGGGGCCCCCAATAATATGAGCCGGACCGTATTCGCGGGTAGCATCTCATACATTGATCGTTGATGGAAGGTAGGAACATTTAAACAATATTTAAATTTCCTTTATTTATCTTGATATCAATTTTAAATCATATTTAAAATGAGGGATTTTAATTTTGAAAATTTGTCTCATCATTTAAAATTTGTATGCTTGCGGGATTCATACAATTTAGTCTAAACATGCATACAACGATAATATCATATATTATATTTTAGGATGATCGATTCCATTACTAATCGACCCGTGGTTGCCAATCACGAGTCTAAGTCCAATCCTAGGTGATATGCAAGTATGCAATGCAATTCTATTACATTGTGCTTCCAATTTACATTTCTTCAGTCTTTATCATTGCTTGCTGATCCCACCTCCATCTTCAAAAACTCCCACTATTTCTAGTGAATTTACAATAAATTACTATGACAAATAAAGGGATACATTGTAGGGGTGGGAACGGGCCATAAACCAGGCCCACTTTTATTACAAATGATAAAATCAAATTTGGGCCATAAACCAGGCCCATTAATAAAACCCAACAATAAATAATAAAGTCAAATGTAAACAACCTAACATACACCTATAATATTGGTCATGTCAATCGATCATCCTTATCCAATAATATTTAATTCAAAATTAATTTATTGGATAACATGCAATGACAATTAAATTAAAAAGGATAAAATCATATTCCATATATAAAATCTTATTTTACATACAAAATCATATTTTACCTTTTTATCAAATAAAATCATATTTTACATATAAAATCCAATTTTATACATAAAATCATATTTTACTCAATATTTCCATAAGATCATATCTTATCATCAATTGTACCAAAAATAATTAATTTCATAAAATCTGATTTAACGGATAAAATCTATAAATTTTCCAAAAATTCAAATTTATCCAAAAATCAATTTTAAAATTTTCGGACTCGAATAATTCGATCCGACGCCTCGTGGACCAATCAAAAACAATTCTCGATCGGACCAAAAATAGAATTTTAACATATTAAAATTTTAATTAAAAATAAAAATTAATTTTCCAGGGCCGCCCGGGACGATCCCGGGCAGCCCGCGCCCCAAAAGGGGCTCGGGCCGGGCAGCCCGTCGCTGCCCCGGGTTTGCCCATTAATTTTAAATTTTTAAAATCCTTTTGTTTCAAAAAACCAAGGCTTAAAAATTTTGTACAATCGATTAATTTAATCGCTTGATCTGAGCAACCTGTCTCTGATACCACTGTTGGAAAACGGTGTTCAGATCAATCAGAATTGATACCCGATGCAGCGGAAGTTTTAAAATTTTATATGGAACGATTCCATATCATGGGTATCAAAACTTGACGATTAAATTGTGCATGTAAAAATTAAATAACAATTAAATTTTTCACCTTGAATCTCGAAACGAGATTATGGACACCAACAGATAACTCTGCTCTTGTTGTATATCCCAGGAACTGATGGACGAACAATTCTTCAATCAGGTCCACGAACAGAAGTTTAATCCCTCTGATAGACTGCACTAGAAAGTCTATCAGAAGTTTCTACGATGAGATAGAACAGATATGATCTGTTAAATCAGTCTGCAAATTCAAAAATTCACAGACTGGATTTTCGAACTCTGTAGGGGAGGGGGGCGGCCGAATTCTCAAGAGAGGAGGCTCTCTAGGTTTTCGAAATTATGACCTCTGTTATCTAATTTCTGTACTGCAATAACTTATTTATAATGTGGGCTGCTAACAGCTTAGGGCCCATTAGTCATAAGTTCAAGCCTGACAAGCAAAGCCCGCATGTTCAGAAATTAATATAAAATTCATCGTGACACAGATTGATAAACCGATTTCACCAATGTGCACAGAAACCATTTCTGCATCTTTTAGAGTCAAGATAAATTTTCTGAATCCGAATTCAGTGGTTTCCAAAAATGTCCATCACTATGTCATATTAGGAAATCTTACTCCCTCTACTCTTAAATAAGAAGACCCACTTCTTTATTCACTAAATTTAACTCTTTAAATTTAATTATCTCAACGGATTAAAAATCCATTACTTGTGTGACCCTTAATGGTTCAGGGATACAGCTAGCCGTGGGCTCACAACTCCTTGTGACTCGGAACAACAATTTCCGACTTGCCCATCGAATCATGGTAAGTGCGCCTAGCAACATCGCCCCATGATTCCCTAGGTATCACTGATAGTGCCTGCAAGAACCAATAGATTTTGGTTAGCATACAGTACGGTCCCTTCATCCATATATCTCGATCGAATCAACAACTATTGGTAAATCGAGAGTCGTTCGAGATTCGATAACTATGCAATGCATCTTGAAGATCAAATAGTGACATCGCATGTGCTACTAAGAAACCATTTCTTAAAACACATCATGTACTCTGGCCAGAGATTCGTCACACTAATATCTCCTCAGATTGCATAGGATATCCACACTCGCAAGTATGTGGTGAATCCTTGAAAACAAAGCATCGACTCCTATATGTGTCGTAACTGTACCCAATCCCGACACCTGATGACCCCAATAGAGTCGGTAAACGAGTCAAAGTATAGTACTAGCATATAGAGTCTCAATGATGTTTCAAGTAGTAAGGACTAATGGTGTACAACCAAAACCGCGGACTTTATCCACTCGATAAGTGATAACCACTTGGAAAGTCCGGATAGGGTAGTTCGATCATTTATCGTATGAATATCCATTTGCATGCTTTGAATATCTCTATGTTCCATACCAATGAAACGTGGTACTCGGCATCGCAAATGCTAGTCTCAATCTTGAGCGATCCTTATCCTTATTAACGGACGGCTCAATCGACTAGGAACTGTTTAGAATATACAGTGACTATAAGATGTGTTTCATGATAGCCATCCCCATGTGCCACCACATCTTACATACACTATAGTATATTCAAGGTCTTCATCTAAACATCTTATAGTATGTCACAACATAATAATATGATAAAAGATAAAGTAAATGCCATTATAAAAGTGTAAATTATATTAAACAAAAGATTGTTTATACATAGAGTCATAAAAGCCCTTAGCCACAAGTTGGCTCACCGGGCACCCACTCTTTCATTATTTACATTACGCATTTATTTACTGCACTTATTATTAATTGCTTTAAGTCTTCTGCTTGCGTATTTTCATAATCGCTTTAAATTGCTAAAGTTGCCAATAGAACCTAAATCCCCCCCCCCCCCCATTAGGTTCTAACAAGTGGTATCAGAGCCACCTTTTTCAAAATATTTTCAAAAAGGTTTTTATGGCAAATCTAGCGAGCTACTATGTTCAAGGGCAATCAACAAATCGTCCTCCTCTTTTCAATGGCGTAAACTACGGATATTGGAAAAACTGAATGTTCCTATATATCCAATTCGTAGACTATGACCTTTGAAAGGTTACTGTGAAAGGTCCCTACATACCTACTAAAGAGGTTGAGGGTGTCAAAATTCCTAAAGGAATGGAAGACTTTTCTAAGGAGGATATGAAACTTATATCTCAAAATGCTAAAGCCATGAATATTCTTCATTGTTCCTTAGATATGAATGAGTACAACCGGATCTCAATGTGCTCATCCGCTAAAGAGATATGGGACAAGTTGGAGATATGCCATGAAGGGACTAATCAAGTCAAAAAAACGAAGATCTATCTACTCCAACTCACATATGAAACATTTGAGATGGAATCAAATGAAGATGTAGATACTATGTTCCGAAGGCTTACTCAAATTATCAATGAGCTAGCCCAACTCGGGGAACAATATCCAACCAAACAAGTGTGGAGGAGAGCTCTACGCGCCTTACCCAAGGAGTGGAATGCTAAGAGGACGGCTATCATAGAATCCAACAAAGGCGACACCGCTTCCTATGACCTTGATCAACTTCATGGGACTCTAAAAACCCATGAGTTGGAACTTTCAACAAGGAAGGAAATAAAGAAAGAAGATATCAAGGCAAAGGGGATTGCTCTATCTAGCCAATCCAAAGAAGATGAAGATGATGATATGGCACTCTTTGCAAGAAAATTCAAAAGATTTATGCGAGAAAACAACTTCAAAAAGAAGACGGACAAAGAAGTTACCTTCTACAACTGTCAACAACAAGGCCACTATGCAAATGAGTGTCCTCTCAAGAAGAAAGTTGACAAGGGAAAGAAGAAAGCACTCATAGCCACTTGGAGTGATAGCGACGATGACGAGGAGGAAGCAAACATCTGCCTCATGGCTAAAAGTGATGACATCGTCTCCGACGACGATGACGAGGTACCTTCCTATGACAAACTACTACATGCATATAAAAACATGTTTGATATGGCTAAATCTCTTAGAAAAAAAAATAGAAAGCTCAAACATGAATTAGAAACTAAGGAGCATGAAAAACTAAGATTAAAGGATGACGTAGCTCACTTAAAAAAATCTTTTGATAAGTTTAATGTTAGTAGTAATAATTTGAATAATTTACTTAGCATGCAGAAATGTAGTTTTGATAAGGGTGGACTAGGGTATGGTAAGAAATCAATTGACTTTACTAGCCTAATTGCTAAGGAAAAAATGAGATCACCCCCTACATGCTTTTATTGTTGTAAAATTGGTCATGCTAGATATAAATGTAGATCCTTGAGATTTCAATATGATCAAAAGAGTTATATGAAATGGAGGCCTAAGAGTACTTAACAACTCATTAGTCAGCATTATGAGATCATGATCCAAGGGAGTTCATCATAGATCGGTTTAAACTGCCTTGACTTGCGACTGGTCTTCCTGATGAACGCTGCTCTGTCCAAGGAAATAGGTTTTTAAAGAGGTCATAGCCCTACCTACTACTGGGAGCACTCTTGGAAAGTGGCGATGATGTCGCTATGAGAGACTGAACGCTTAGAAATCTATTTTGTATTTCTCTTTTCTAACTCTGTGGACCCAAAAGAACTAAAGGGTACCAAAATAAATTTTTGCAGGGAAATAGGAAAGATGTTCTTCCAAGAATATGGTATCTAGACAGTGGATGTTCTAGACATATGACCGGGAACAAAGAGCTACTCCAATCCATCAAACCAAAGGAGAAAGGAACTGTCACATTTGGAGACAACAACAAAGGAGTTATCGAAGGAATCGGCTCAATAGGTATATCTGAATCCTGCTTGATTGATGATTTACTCCTAGTGAAAGGGCTTAAGCATAACTTACTAAGCATAAGTCAATTGTGCGATAGAGGTTATGAAGTCAAGTTCACTCCCCAACACTGCACTATATCACTCATGACTGACAAATCCATAAATTTCAAAGGATATAGAAGTGAAAATGTATACAAGGTTTCTTTAAACAATTTATCTTTATCAAATATTAAAAGCCTTGTATCCTTGAATGTTGATGACAACATTCTTTGGCATAGACGACTAGGTCATGTTGCTCCTAGTACCATAGAAAAACTTTTTAAACTTGATTTAGCTGTTGGTATGTCAAAACTCAATTTAAAATTAGATTCTGTTTGTGATGCGTGTCAACTTGGAAAACATACAAGAGAATCTTTTAAAAGCAAAAATTTTATATCTACTTCTATGCCCCTTGAACTTTTTCACCTAGATCTATGTGGTCCCTCGAGGAACGCTAGCCTAGGAGGGAAGCTTTATGCATTTGTCATTGTGGATGATTTTTCACGTTACACGTGGACATTGTTTTTAGCCCACAAAAATGATGCCTTTGATTATTTTAAAACTTTTGTCAAACGAGTTGAGAATGAGAAAAATCTTTCAATAAAACAGATCCGTAGTGACCAGGGAACTGAATTTCAAAATGAGAGTTTTACAATTTTTTGTGAAGAGAAAGGCATCGGTCACAATTTTTTTTGTCCTAGAACTCCTCAACAAAACGGGGTCGTTGAGAGGAAAAATAGGACACTTGTGGAGATTGCGAGGATCATGATATGTGAGCATTCTCTACCAAAATATTTTTGGGCTGAAGCAATGAACACTGCTTGTTACATCATTAATCATGTATCAATAAGGTCAATTCTCAAGAAAACTCCATATGAATTATGGAGAGGGAGAAAGCCTAACATTTCATATTTTCGGGCTTTCGGTTCCAAATGCTATATACATAATAACGGTAAGGACAACCTTGGCAAATTTGATGCCAAATCCGACAAAGTTATTTTTCTTGGATATTCCACAACAAGTAAGGCTTTTAGAGTTTTTAATAAACGTACTTTACTTGTTGAAGAATCTATGCATGTTGTATTTGATGAATCTATGTCAATAGTCTCTCGCACTAACAATGATGATGTAGAATTACTCGAAGAAGAGATGGCTTCATCAAGTCTAAATGATTTAGATGTTTCTGTTGAGGAAACACCACTTCCAAAGGATTGGACGCTTCACAAAGATCATCCTATAGATCTTATCATTGGAAGTCCTTCGAAGGGAGTAACCACTCGTTCTTCTCTTAATAATATTTGCAATCATCTTGCTTTTGTTTCACATGTTGAACCTAAGTGCATTAATGATGCTTTATTAGATGATTCTTGGATTATTGCTATGCAAGATGAATTGAATGAGTTTAAACGTAATGATGTTTGGAATCTTGTTCCTAGGCCGCATGATAGATCTATTATTGGCACTAAATGGGTTTATAGGAATAAACTTGATGAGCATGGCACTATTACCAGAAATAAAGCTAGGCTTGTAGCGAAATGTTATAGTCAAGAAGAAGGCATTGATTATGATGAGACATATGCACCTGTTGCTAGACTAGAATCCATTTGCATGCTACTTGCTTTTGCTTGCTCTAGAAATTTTAAGTTATTTCAAATGGATGTTAAGAGTTCTTTCCTGAATGGTGAATTGAAAGAAGAAGTTTACATTGAACAACCTGATGGTTTTGTTGATTCGTTATTGCCTAATCATGTGTATAGTCTAAACAAAGCTTTGTATGGATTGAAACAAGCTCCTAGAGCTTGGTATGATAAATTTTCTACTTTCTTTCTTTCAAATGGTTTTTCAATAGGAAAGATCGACATTACTTTATGAAAGAGTTGATGCCCCGTTAGCCAACTTGTGGCTAAGGGCTTTGAGAGTCTCTTTTTGTAAACAATCTTTGTTTAATATAATATACGTTCTTTAAATGGCGTTCACTTTATCTTATTATTATATAATGATATACTATTGCTATTTTGATAAAGACCTTGAATATACTAAAGTAAGATGAGATAGTGAATATAGAGAGATCACTGTCATGAAACACATCTTATGTTCACTGTATATTCTAAACAGTTCCTAGTCAATTGAGTCGTCCACAAATAAGGATAAGGATCGCTCGAGATTGAGACTAGCATTTGCGATGCCGAGTACCATGTTTCATTGGTATGGAACATAGAGATGTTCGAAGCATGCAAATGGATATTAATATGATGAATGATCGAACTACCCTATTCGGACTTTCCAAGTGGTTATCACTTATCGAGTGGATATAGTCCGCGGTTTTGGTTGTACACCATTAGTCCTTATTACTTGAAACATCATTGAGACTCTATATGCTAGTACTGTGTTTTGACTCGTTTACCGACTCTATTAGGGTCATCAGGTGTCGGGATTGGGTACAGTTACGACACATATAGAAGTCGATGCTTTGTTGTCAAGGATTCACCGCACACTTGCGAGTGTGGATATCCTATGCAATCTGAGGATATATTAGTGTGACGAATCCCTGGCTAGAGTACATGATGTGTTTTAGGTTACTTGGTTTCCTAGTAGCACATGCGATGTCACTATTTGATCTTCAAGATGCATTGCATAGTTATCGAATCTCGAACGACTCTCGTTGTACCAATGGTTGTTGATTCGATCGGGATATATGGATGAAGGGACCGTACTGTACGCTAACCAAAATCTACTGGTTCTTGCAGGCACTATCAGTGATACCTAGGGAATCATGGGGCGATGTTGCTAGACTCTTTTACCATGATTCGATGGGCAAGTCGGAAATTGTTGTTCCGAGTCACAAGGAGTTGTAAGCCCACGACTAGTTGTATCCCTGAACCATTAAGGGTCACACAAGTAATAGATTTCTAATCCCCGTTGAGATAATTAAATTTAAAGAGTTAAATTTAGTGGATAAAGAAGTAGAACTTTTTATTTAAAAGTAGAGGGAGTAAGATTTCCTAAAATGACATATTGATGGACATTTTTGGAAACCACTGAATTCGGATTCAGAAAATTTGTATTGACTTTAAAAGATGCAGAAATGGTTTCTGTGCACATTGGTGAAATTGGTTTATCAATCTGAGTCACGATAAATTTTATATTAATTTCTGAACATGCGGGCTTTGCTTGTCAGGCTTGAACTTATGACTAATGGGCCCTAAGCTGTTAGCAGCCCACATTATAAATAAGTTATTGCAGCACAAAAATTGACACAATAAGGCATAAAAAATTTTCGAAAACCCTAGGGTTCTCTCTCTAGGTGGCCGCCGCCCCTCTCCCTCTCTTCATCGAAAATCCAGCCTATAATTTTCGAAATTGCAGTCTGGTTTAACAGATCAAATCTGTTAATTTCTCTTCGTAGAAACTTCTGATAGACTTTCTAGTGCAGTCTATCAGAGGGATTAAATCTCCGTTCGTGGACCTGATTGAAGAAACGTTCGTTCATCAGTTCCTGGGATATACAACAAGAGCAGATTAATATGTTGGTGTCCATAATCTCGCTTCGAGATTTTAAGGTAAAATTTACATTGTTTAAATTTTATTTTATCAATTTTAATCGTAGGAATTTGATACCCATGATATGGAATTGTTCCATATAAAATTTTAAAACTTCCGCTGCAACGGGTATCACTTTCTTTTTCGATCCGGAGAACGACCGTGTTTCAACAGTGGTATCAGAGCCAGGTTTCTCTCGAATCATACGATTAAAATTTTATCAAAATTGTACCATGCCTCAATTTCAAAACTGAAAAAAAAATTTATTTTGGGGGGGGGGGGGGGGTGGTGCTGCCGGCGGCCCGACGCGCAGCAAAGGCTGCGCGCCACTGGGCTGCACTCGGCAGCCCAGCGTGATGGGCTAGGGCAACCGTTGCCCTAGCCCATCACCCAGCTGGGCCGCGTAAGGCGGCCCAGCAGCCTGGCGGCTGGGCCAGGGCAAATGTTGCCCTAGCCCAGCGCGCAACTGGGCTGCAGGTGGCGGCCCAGTGGCCCAGCAGCTGGGCTAGGGCAACTGTTGCCCTAGCCCAGCGCTCGGCTGGGCCGAAATCTGGGCTGGGTTATGGCCCAGCCTAGCAGGGCAGGGCGGGCTGCCCAGGATTGTCCCGGGGCAGCCCCAAAATTATATTTAAATTTTTTTTATTTTATAATTTTAGAAATTATAATTTTTAGACTAATTGAAAATTGTTTGGATTAGTCCATGAGGCAATGGGTCAAAATTGTTTGAGCCCAAAATTTTAAGAAAATTAATTTTTGGATAAATTTTGAATTTTGGAAATTTATAAATTTAATCCAATAAATTAAATCTTTTAATTAATTATTTTGGTACAATTGATAATAAAATATGATTTTATATATGAAATAAGATTTTATATATAAAATATGATTTTATGAATAAATTAGATAAAATATGATTTTATATATAAAATAAGATTTTATGTATTTAATATGATTTTATCTATTTAAATTTATTGTCATTGCATGTTATCAAATGAATTAATTTTGAATTAAATATTGGATAAGGATGATCGATTGCCATGACCAATGTTATAGGTGTATGCTAGGTTGTTTACATTTGACTTTATTATTGATTGTTGGGTTTTATTAATGGGCCTGGTTTATGGCCCAATTTGATTTTATCATTTGTAATAAAAGTGGGCCTGGTTTATGGCCCGTTCCCACCCCTATAATGTATCCATTTATTTGTCATAGTAATTTATTGTAAATTCACTAGAAATAGTGGGAGATTTTGAAGATGGAGGTGGGCCTAGCAAGCAATGATAAAGACTGAAAAAATATAAATTGGAAGCACAATGTAATAGGATTGCATTGCATACTTGCATATCACTTAGGATTGGACTTAGACTCGTGATTGGCAACCACAGGTCGATTAGTAATGGAATCGATCATCCTAAAATATAATATATGATATTATTGTTGTATGCATGTTTAGACTAAATTGTATGAATCCCGCAAGCATACAAAATTTTGAATGATGAGACAAACCTTTTCAAAATTAAAATCCCTCATTTTAAATTTTATTTAAAATTGATATCAAGATTAAAAAAAGGGAATTTAAATATTGTTTAAATGTTCCTTCCTTCCATCAACGATTAGTGTATGAGATGCTACCCGCGGGCATGGTCCGGCTCATATTATTGGGGGCTCGTTCGTCGAAAAGCTGTACATTGGATCGACACATGTTGTAAGTTGGGTGGAACTCCCATGGGATTGACTCATATTATTGGGGATCCACATGGCGACCGTCCATCACAACTTAATATTGATGGGTCATCTTGACATGTAACAATAAACGGCGTCATATTATTGATCCCTTATTGGACATGAGGTAAATAACATGGGGATTGTTT
The DNA here is from genome assembly GCF_033568475.1 of Henckelia pumila. Classification (NCBI taxonomy): domain Eukaryota; kingdom Viridiplantae; phylum Streptophyta; class Magnoliopsida; order Lamiales; family Gesneriaceae; genus Henckelia; species Henckelia pumila. The sequence goes on from NC_133122.1 coordinate 110,916,673, forward strand.
TGGAAACAATTGGGCTCTACCTTTTGAAGAGCATGGTTGGCTGATATTATTCGGGACCATGTTTTGTCAATTGGGCTCCATGTTCCCACTAAAGAAAATAATTCTCTCGTTTTCACTAGAGGGTGGTGGAATTGTTAAAATAGTGGGAGTGTAATTCATAAAATTAAACTCTCCTTATTCTATGTCTTAGTAAATTAATTAAAAAATCACTGATTATTTTTTGTTTATTTTCAGTATTTCATTAAGATGAATTCGCGCAATCCACTATTCTCTATTCTCGAACAAAACAAACTGACTGGCGCAAACTATACGGAATGGTTCCGTAAGTTGAAGATTGTCTTGACCTCGGAGAAGATGTTCTACGTGTTAGAAAAATCTCCTCCGAAGGAAGCACCAGCTGATATAAGTCCGTAAGAGTTGGCCAAACTTGATAAATGGTGGGACCATGATATCAAGGCCAAATGCTATATGCAAGCTTCGATGTCTGATGAACTCCAGAGGCGATTTGAGGATACCGTGAATGCTGCTGACATTCACATACAACTCAAGGAACTTTTTGGGGCTTAATCGAGAGCTGAAAGGTTCGCTACTGTAAAAGAGTTAATGACGTGTCGCATGCGTGAAGGAACTTCGGTCCGTGATCATGAGGTACGCGTGATTTGACTCATTCATTGAAATAAATGTTTCACTTAATACTACTTCTTGGGTATTGGATATCGGATGTGGATCTCACATTTGCAATGATTTGCAAGTGATGACAAGAAGTCGCAAGCTTAGGATGGGTGAGACCCAGCTGAGGCTCGGAAATGGTTCTCGAGTTGAAGCCAAAAATGTGGGAGACATTTTTTTAATTTTGCAGAATGATTTTAAGTTATTTTTGAGAGATGTTTTATATGTGCCAGATTTGGTTAAAAATATTATTTCTATTTCTATGCTTGATAGAGATGGTTTTTCTTGCAATTTTGTGAATGAGATTTGCAATATTTACAAGAATGAATGTTTAATTGGATGTGCACAACTTGAAAATGATCTATATAACTTAAAATTAAAAGACGTTCCAATTAATTATGTTGATAAACCGGTAACAACAAATAAAAAGAAAATTGATAATCAAAACCCGGCAAACCTTTGGCATGCTAGGCTAGGTCATGTTTCCTCAAGGAGGATGAACAAGCTAGTGGGAGAGGGCATGTTTGATATGTCTGATATTAACTATCTACCTACTTGTGAGTCCTGCCTGAAAGGAAAAATGACTAAATCTTCTTTCAAAGGAAAACCTGAGCGTAGTCAAAATCTATTGGATTTTATCCATACAGATGTTTCCGGACCATTTAGTATTGGTACAAAATTTGGTCACACCTACTTCATTACCTTTACTGATGATTATTCTAGGTATGGGTACTTATATTTGATGAAATATAAGTCTGAATCATTGGAAAAGTTCAAAGAATTCAAGGCTGAAGTAGAAAACAAACTAGGTAAGAGTATTAAAGCACTTCGATCAGATCGAGGTGGAGAATACTTAAGTACCGAGTTCTTGGATTATCTAAAAGAGAATGGGATTCTCTCTCAGTGGACTCCTCCTATGACACCTTAGCTGAATGGTGTTTCGGAGTGTCGCAATCGAACCTTGTTGGACATGGTTCGATCTATGATGAGCTTCACTGAGCTCCCACCTTCGTTTTGGGGCTATGCTCTTGAAAAGGCGGTATTGTTGTTGAACAACGTCCAAACTAAAGCAGTGGACAAAACACCATACGAGTTATGGAATGGCAAAGCTCCTAAGTATTCGTACTTGAGGATTTGGGGATGTCCTGCTTACGTGAAGCAGACAGTGGGAGATAAGTTGGATAGTCGATCCACCTTATGTTATTTTGTAGGGTATCCGAAGAATTCAATCGGATATTATTTCTATCATCCTACTGAAACAAAAGTGTTTGTTTCGAGGAATGCCACCTTCTTGGAGAAGGAGTTCTTATTGGATAAGAAAGGAAAGATGATGGAACTCGAAGAAATTCGAGAAGAACCCGAGATACAAAATAACAATCCTATACCTCAAGAATCATCACAAGACACGCCTATTACTAGAAGATCCGAGAGGACTTCTAGGCCTCCTATTAGATATGGTCTTCTTCTTGAAGGAGATCAAAGTGAACCCGACATTGGATGTGATCCGAGATACTTCAAGGAAGCAATTTCTGATGCTAATTCGAGCTTATGGCTTGAAGCTATGCAGTCGGAAATAGACTCGATGCATGCAAACCAAGTTTGGTCTTTAGTAGATCCTCCCGATGGAATAGTTCTAATAGGGTATAAATGGATCTACAAGAGAAAGCTTGGGCCTGATGGTAAGGTACTGACCTACAAGGCACGATTGGTTGCAAAAGGTTATACTCAAAGACAAGGAGTTGACTATGATGAAACCTTTTTACCAGTCGCAATGTTCAAGTCCATAAGAATCCTTATTGCCATAGTAGCTTGGTATGACTACGAGATATGACAAATGGATGTGAAGACTGCATTTCTTAATGGAAATATTAAGGAAGAAATCTATATGACGCAGCCCGAGGGATTCAAATCCATGGGAAGTGAGCATAAGGCATGTAAGCTTCAGAGATCGATCTATGGTCTCAAACAGGCATCAAGAAGTTGGAACAAAAAATTTGATGAAACAATAAAGGACTTTGGTTTTATCAAGAACCCAGAGGAACTGTGCGTGTACAAGAAAGTAGTTAAGGATGCTGTGACATTCTTAGTACTTTATGTTGATGACATCTTACTCATTGGGAATGATGTAGGGATGTTGCAGTCAACAAAGATATGGTTGTGAGGTAGATTCTCGATGAAGGATTTGGGTGAGGCATCCTATATTCTAGGGATACAGATCTATAGAGATAGATCTAAGAGAATGATAGGACTTACTCAAGCTACCTACATCGACACTCTATTGAAAAGGTTTTCAATGAATGAGTCCAAGAGAGGACATCTATCTATGTGTCATGGAGTCTCTCTATCCAAGTCTATGTGTCCCAAGACTGACGAAGAGATAGAGAAAATGACACACATACCATATGCATTAGCCATAGGGAGTATCATGTATGAGATGATATCTACCAGACCGGATGTGGCATTTGCTCTGAGTGTCACGAGCAGATATCAAGCCAATCCCGGTCAAATGCATTGGAAAGCCGTGAAGGATATTCTTAAGTACTTGAGAAGAACTAAGAATGTATTCATGGTTTATGGAGGAAGAGATCTGAAATTGGAAGGCTTTACCGACTCTAGCTTCCAAAGTGACGTGGATGACTCGAAGTCAACCTCTGGATTTGTGTTCATGCTCAATGGCGGTGCTGTCTCTTGGAAGAGTTCCAAGGAAGACACCACAGCGGATTCCACCACTGAGGTAGAATACATTGCGGCATCAGCTGCTGCTAAAGAGGCCGTTTGGATGAGGAATTTTGTCCAAGAGTTGGGCGTTATTCCTGAAGCTGTTGGTCCAGTCCCGGTGTACTGTGACAACACGGGTGCCGTTGCTCAGGCAAAGGAACCAAGGTCTCATCAAAGATCCAAACACGTACTGAGGAAATACCACATCATCCGGGAGATCGTGGAAAGAGGAGACATCACTGTCGAGAGAGTGTCCTCTGCAGACAATATCGCTGATCCACTTACTAAGCCCTTGCCAGGACCATTATTTGACAAACATCGCGAAGCAATGGGACTACGTAGTATGACTAGTTGGCTTTAGGGCAAGTCGGAGATTGAAAGAGTTGATGCCCCGTTAGCCAACTTGTGGCTAAGGGCTTTGAGAGTCTCTTTTTGTAAACAATCTTTGTTTAATATAATATACGTTCTTTAAATGGCGTTCGCTTTATCTTATTATTATATAATGATATACTATTGCTATTTTGATAAAGACCTTGAATATACTAAAGTAAGATGAGATAGTGAATATAGAGAGATCACTGTCATGAAACACATCTTATGTTCACTGTATATTCTAAACAGTTCCTAGTCAATTGAGCCGTCCACAAATAAGGATAAGGATCGCTCGAGATTGAGACTAGCATTTGCGATGCCGAGTACCATGTTTCATTGGTATGGAACATAGAGATGTTCGAAGCATGCAAATGGATATTCATATGATAAATGATCGAACTACCCTATTCGGACTTTTCAAGTGGTTATCACTTATCGAGTGGATATAGTTCCGCGGTTTTGGTTGTACACCATTAGTCCTTATTACTTAAAACATCATTGAGACTCTATATGCTAGTACTGTGCTTTGACTCGTTTACCGACTCTATTAGGGTCATCAAGTGTCGGGATTGGATACAGTTACGACACATATAGGAGTCGATGCTTTGTTGTCAAGGATTCACCGCACACTTGCGAGTGTGGATATCCTATGCAATCTGAGGAGATATTAGTGTGACGAATCTCTGGCCAGAGTACATGATGTGTTTTAGGTTACTTGGTTTTCTAGTAGCACATGCGATGTCACTATTTGATCTTCAAGATGCATTGCATAGTTATCGAATCTCGAACGACTCTCGTTGTACCAATGGTTGTTGATTCGATCGGGATATATGGATGAAGAGACCTTACTGTACGCTAAACAAAATCTACTGGTTCTTGCAGGCACTATTAGTGATACCTAGGGAATCATGGGGCGATGTTGCTAGACGTGTTGGAAAATGGAGATCAGATCAATTGGAATTGATACCCGATGCAGCGGAAGTTTAAAATTTTTTTTATATGGAACGATTCCATAATGGGTATCAAAACTTTACGATTAAATTGTGCGTGTAAAAATTAAATAACAATTATAAATTTTTACCTCCAATCTCGAAACGAGATTATGGACACCAACAGATTACTCTGCTCTTGTTGTATATCCCAGGAACTGATGGACGAACAATTCTTCAATCAGGTCCACGAACAGAGATTTAATCCCTCTGATAGATTGCACTAGAAAATCTATTAGAAGTTTCTACGAAGAGAATTAACGAATTTGATCCGTTAAACCAGACTGAAAATTCAAAATTCATAGGCTGGATTTTCCCGAGCAGAGAGGGAAGGGGGCGGCCACTTTTTAATAAAAACAACTAGGGTTTTCGAAAATTGTGAGCCTCTGTTGTGTAATTTCTGTACTGTAATAACTTATTTATAATGTGGGCTGCTAACAGCTTAGGGCCCATTAGTCATAAGTTCAAGCCTGACAAGCAAAGCCCGCATGTTCAGAAATTAATATAAAATTCATCGTGACTCAGATTGATAAACCAATTTCACCAATATGCACAAAAACCATTTCTGCACCTTTTAAAGTCAAGATAAATTTTTTGAATCCGAATTCAGTGATTTCCAAAAATGCCCATCCCTATGTCATTTTAGGAAATCTTACTCCTCTACTCTTAAATAAGAAGTCCCACTTCTTTGTTCATTAAATTTAACTCTTTAAATTTAACTATCTCAACGGGGATTAAAAATCCATTACTCTGTGTGACCCTCAATGGTTCAGGGATACAGCTAGCCGTGGGCTCACAACTCCTTGTGACTCGGAACAAAAATTTCCGACTTGCCCATCGAATCATGGTAAGAGCGCCTAGCAACATCGCCCCATGATTCCCTAGGTATCACTGATAGTGCCTGCAAGAACCAATAGATTTTGGTTAGCGTACAGTACGGTCCCTTCATCCATATATCCCGATCGAATCAACAACCATTGGTAAATCGAGAGTCGTTCGAGATTCGATAACTATGCAATACATCTTGAAGATCAAATAGTGACATCGCATGTGTTACTAAGAAACCATTTTTTAAAACACATCATGTACTCTGGCCAGAGATTCGTCACACTAATATCTCCTCAGATTGCATAGGATATCCACACTAGCAAGTATGTGGTGAATCCTTGACAACAAAGCATCGACTCATATATGTGTCGTAACTGTACCCAATCCCGACACCTGATGACCCCAATGGAGTCGGTAAACGAGTCAAAGTACAGTACTAGCATATAGAGTCTCAATGATGTTTCAAGTAGTAAGGACTAATGGTGTACAACCAAAACCGCGGACTTCATCCACTCGATAAGTGATAACCACTTGGAAAGTCCGGATAGGGTAGTTCGATCATTCATCGTATGAATATCCATTTGCATGCTTTGAACATCTCTATGTTCCATACCAATGAAACTTGGTACTCGGCATCGCAAATGCTAGTCTCAATCTCGAGCGATCCTTATCCTTATTAACGGACGGCTCAATCGACTAGGAACTGTTTAGAATATACAGTGACTATAAGATGTGTTTCATGATAGTCATCCCCATGCACTACCACATCTTACATACACTATAGTATATTCAAGGTCTTTATCAAAACAACAATAGTATATCACAATATAACAATATGAAGAAAGATAAAGTCATTGCCTTTAATAAAAGTGTAAATTATATTAAACAAAAGATTGTTTATACAAAGAGTCATCAAAGCCCTTAGCCACAAGTTGGCTCACCGGGCACCCACTCTTTCAATCTCCCACTTTCCCTAAAGCCAACTAGTCATACTACGTAGACCCATTGCTTCGCGATGTTTGTCAAATAATGGTCCTGGCAAGGGCTTAGTAAGTGGATCAGCGATATTGTCTGCAGAGGCCACTCTCTCGACAGTGATGTCTCCTCTTTCCACGATCTCCCGGATGATGTGGTATTTCCTCAGTACGTGTTTGGATCTTTGATGAGACCTTGGTTCCTTTGCCTGAGCAACGGCACCTGTGTTGTCACAGTACACCGGGACTGGACCAACAACTTCAGAAATAACGCCCAAATCTTGGACAAAATTCCTCATCCAAACGGCCTCTTTAGCAGCAGCTGATGCCGCAATGTATTCTACCTCAGTGGTGGAATCCGCTGTGGTGTCCTGCTTGGAACTCTTCCAAGAGACAGCACCGCCATTGAGCATGAACACAAATCCAGAGGTTGACTTCGAGTCATCCACGTCACTTTGGAAGCTAGAGTCGGTATAGCCTTCCAATTTCAGTTCTCTTCCTCCATATACCATGACAATATTCTTAGTCCTTCGTAAGTACTTAAGAATGTCCTTCACGGCTTTCCAATGCATTTGACCGGGATTAGCTTGATATCTGCTCGTGATACTCAGAGCAAATGCTACATCCGGTCTGGTAGATATCATCCCATACATGATACTACCTATGGCTGACGCATATGGTACATGTGTCATTTTCTCTATCTCTTCATCACTCTTGGGACACATGGACTTGGATAGAGAAAATCCATGACACATAGGTAGATGTCCTCTCTTGGACCCATCCATTGAAAACCGTTTCAATATGGTGTCGATGTAGGTTGCTTGAGTGAGTCCTATCATTCTCTTAGATCTATCTCTACAGATCTGTATCCTTAGAATATAGGAGGCCTCACCCAAATCCTTCATCGAGAATCTACCTGATAACCATATCTTTGTTGACTGCAACATCCCTACGTCATTCCCAATGAGTAGGATGTCATCAACATAAAGTACTAAGAATGTCACAGCATCCTTAACTACCTTTTTGTACACGCACGGTTCCTCCGGGTTCTTGATGAAACCAAAATCCTTTATTGTTTCATCAAATTTCTGGTTCCAACTTCTTGATGCTTGTTTGAGACCATAGATTGATCTCTGAAGCTTGCATACCTTATGCTCGCTTTCCATGGATGTCTATCCCTCAGGCTGCGTCATATAGATCTCTTCCTTAATGTTTCCATTAAGAAATGCAGTTTTCACATCCATTTGCCATATCTCATAGTCATACCAAGCAGCTATGGCAATAAGGATTCTTATGGACTTGAACATTGCAACTGGTGAAAAGGTTTCATCATAGTCAACTCCTTGTCTTTGAGTGTAACCTTTCGCCACCAATCGTGCCTTGTAGGTCAATACCTTACCATCAGGCCCAAGCTTTCTCTTGTAGATCCATTTACACCCTATTGGAACAATTCCATCGGGAGGATCTACTAAAGACCAAACTTGGTTTGTATGCATCGAATCTATTTCCGACTGCATAGCTTCAAGCCATAAATTTGAATCCGCATCAGAAATTGCTTTCTTGAAGTTTCTTGGATCACATCCAACATCGGGTTCATCTTGATCCCCTTCAAGAAGAAGACCATATAGAATAGGAGGTCTAGAAGTCCTCTCGGATCTTCTAGGTATAGGCGTGTCCATCATTGGTTCCTGAGGTGTAGGATCATTATTTTGTATTTCGGGTTCTTCTCGAATTTCTTCGAGTTCCATCATCTCGCCTTTCTTATCCAATAAGAACTCCTTCTCCAAGAAGGTGGCATTCCTTGAAACAAACACCTTTGTTTCAACAGGATGATAGAAATAATATCCGATTGAATTCTTCGGATACCCTACAAAATAACATAAGGTGGATCGACTATCCAACTTATCTCCCACTGTCTGCTTCACGTAAGCAGGACATCCCCAAATCCTCAAGTACGAATACTTAGTAGCTTTGCCATTCCATAACTCGTATGGTGTTTTGTCCACTGCTTTGGTGTGGACGTTGTTCAACAACAACACCGCCGTTTCAAGCGCGTAGCCCCAAAACGAAGGTGGAAGCTCAGTGAAGCTCATCATGGATCGAACCATGTCCAACAAAGTTCGATTACGACGCTCCGATACACCATTTAGCTGAGGTGTCATAGGAGGAGTCCACTGAGAGAAAATCCCATTCTCTTTCAGATAGTCCAAAAACTCGGTACTTAAGTATTCTCCACCTCGATCCGATCGAAGTGCTTTAATACTTTTACCTAGCTTGTTTTCTACTTCAGCCTTGAATTCTTTGAACTTTTCAAATGCTTCAGACTTATATTTCATTAAATATAAATACCCATACCTTGAATAATCATCAGTAAAGGTAATGAAGTAGGTGTGGCCAAATTTAATACCAATTCTAAATGGACCACAAACATCTGTATGGATCAAATCCAACAGATTTTGACTACGCTCAGGTTTCCCCTTAAAAGGAGATTTAGTCATTTTTCCTTTCAGGCAGGACTCACAAGTAGGTAGAGAGTTAATATCAGACATATCAAACATGCCCTCTCCCACTAGCTTGTTCATCCTCCTTGAGGAAATATGACCTAGCCTAGCATGCCAAAGGTTTGCCGGGTTTTGACTATTGATTTTCCTTTTGTTTGTTGTTACCGGTTTATCAACATAATTTATTGGAACGTCTTTTAATTTTAAGTTATATAGATCGTTTTCAAGTTGTCCATTTCCAATCAAACATTCATTCTTGTAAATATTGCAAATCCCATTCACAAAATTGCAAGAATAACCATCTCTATCAAGCATAGAAACAGAAATAATGTTTTTAATCAAATCTGGAACAAATAAAACATCTCTCAAAAGTAACTTAAAATCGTTCTGTAAAATTAAATAAACGTCTCCCATAGCTTTGGCTTCAACTCTAGAACCATTTCCGAGCCTCAGCTGGGTCTCACCCATTCTAAGCTTGCGACTTCTTGTCATCACCTGCAAATCATTGCAAATATGAGATCCACATCCGGTATCCAATACCCAAGAAGTAGTATTAAGTGAAACATTTATTTCAATATAGAACATACCCTTCGCAGTTCGCAACTGCTCTAGATATTCCTTGCAGTTACGTTTCCAATGACCGGGTTTCTTGCAGTAATGGCAAACATCCTTGGAATTTTCCATGTTTGAAGCCTTTGTCTTGTTCTTCTTCTCGGGTCCGGTTTTCTTGGGTGGGGCAGAACGTTTCTTACCCTTTGTACTTGGCCCCTTCTTAGCAGAGGAAGAGGAGCCCACCAAGAGAACCGGTTTATCCTTCTTTAAAGTGGCTTCATATGTTACAAGCATATTGACCATCTCTTCAAGGGAGGCCTCTATCTTGTTCATATTGAAATTCACCACAAATCTGTCAAACGAAGAAGGAAGAGAGAGAAATAATAAGACCACATTGAGTTCATGCTCCAACACCAAATCAAGCGTTACCAACTTCTGTATGAGCCAAATCACTCGTACCCCATGATCACGGACCGAAGTCCCTTCACGCATGCGACACGTCATTAGCTCTTTTACAGTAGCAAACCTTTCAGCTCTCGATTGAGCCCCAAAAAGTTCCTTAAGTTGTAAGTGAATGTCAGCAGCATTCACGGTGTCCTCAAATCGCCTCTGGAGTTCATCAGACATCGAGGCTTGCATATAGCATTTGGCCTTGATATCATGGTCCCACCATTTATCAAGTTTGGCCAACTCTTCCGGACTTATTTAAGCTGGTGCTTCCTTCGGAGGATATTTTTCTAACACGTAGAGCATCTTTTCCGAGGTCAAGACAATCTTCAACTTACGGAACCATTCCGTATAGTTTGCGCCAGTCAGTTTATTTTGTTTGAGAATAGAGAATAGTGGATTGCGCGAATTCATCTTTATGAAATACTGAAAAGAAACAGACAATTATCAGTGATTGTTTAATTAATTTACTAAGACATAAAATAGGCAAAATTTATTTTATGAATCTCACTCCCACTATTTTAACGATTTCACTACCCTCTAGTGAAAACGAGAAAATGTTTTCCTTAGTGGGAACATGGAGTCCAATTGACAAACTATGGTCCCGAATAATATCATCCAACCATAATTTTCAAAAGGTAGAGCCCAATTGCTTCCAAAGCAACCTCCACGTTTTTACCTCATGTCCAATAAGGGCCCAATAATATGACGCCGTTTATTGTGACATGTCAAGATGACTCATCAATATTAAGTTGTGATGGACGGTCGCCATGTGGATCCCCCAATAATATGAGCCGATCCCATGGGAGTTCCACCCAACTTACAACATTTGTCGATCCAATGTACAGCTTTTCGACGAACGGGCCCCCCCAATAATATGAGACGGACCGTATCCGCGGGTAGCATCTCATACATTGATCGTTGATGGAAGGTAGGAACATTTAAACAATATTTAAATTTCCTTTATTTATCTTGATATCAATTTTAAATCATATTTAAAATGAGGGATTTTAATTTTGAAAATTTGTCTCATCATTTTAAAATTTGTATGCTTGCGGGATTCATACAATTTAGTCTAAAACATGCATACAACGATAATATCATATATTATATAGGATGATCGATTCCATTTCTAATCGACCCGTGGTTGCCAATCACGAGTCTTAGTCCAATCCTATGTAATATGCAGGCATGCCATGCAATCCTATTACATTGAGCTTCCAATTTACATTTCTTCAGTCTTTATTGCCTGCTGGGCCCACCTCCGTCTTCAAATCTTCATCTCCCACTAAGTCTAATGTATTTACAATAAATAACTATGACAAGTAGGGGATACATTTTAAAGGGTGGGAACAGGCCATAAACCAGGCCCACTTTTATTACATATGACAATTCATATTGGGCCATAAACCAGACCCATTAATAAATCCAACAACAATAAAAACAAATGTAAATTCCTAACATACACCTAAAATTAGTCATGGCAATCGATCATCCTTATCCAACAATATTTAATTCAAAATTAATTTATTGGATAACATGCAATGGCAATTTAAATTAAAAGGATAAAATCATATTCCATATATAAAATCTTATTTTACATACAAAATCATATTTTATCTTTTTATCAAATAAAATCATATTTTACATATAAAATCCAATTTTATACATAAAATCATATTTTACTCAATATTTTCATAAGATCATATCTTATCATCAATTGTACCAAAAATAATTAATTTCATAAAATCTGATTTAACGGATAAAATCTATAAATTTTCCAAAAATTCAAATTTATCCAAAAATCAATTTTAAAATTTTCGGACTCGAACAATTCGATCCGACGCCTCGTGGACCAATCAAAAACAATTTTCGATCGGATCAAAATAAAATTTTAACATATTAAAATTTTAATTTAAAATAAAAAAAATTAATTTTTTCCCGGGCCGCCCAGGACGCTCCCGGGCAGCCCGTCGCTGCCCCTAGGGCAGCGACGTGCGCTACCCTGGGCAGCGATCACGTCGCCGCCCATGGGCAGCGACCCTCGCTGCCCGTGTTTTGCCGGAAAAAAAAAATTTTTTATTTTAAAAAATTTATTTTGTTTAAAAAACCGAGGCTTAAAAATTTTTTGTACAATCGATTAATTTAATCGCTTGATCTGAGCAACCTGGCTCTGATACCACTGTTGGAAAACGGTGATCAGATCAATTGGAATTGATACCCGGTGCAGCGGAAGTTTAAATTTTTTTTTTTATATGGAACGATTCCATAATGGGTATCAAAACTTTACGATTAAATTGTGCGTGTAAAAATTAAATAACAATTATAAATTTTTACCTCCAATCTCGAAACGAGATTATGGACACCAACAGATTACTCTGCTCTTGTTGTATATCCCAGGAACTGATGGACGAACAATTCTTCATTCAGGTCCACGAACAGAGATTTAATCCCTCTGATAGATTGCAATAGAAAATCTATCAGAAGTTTCTACGAAAAGAATTAACGAATTTGATCCGTTAAACCAGACTGAAAATTCAAAATTCACAGGCTGGATTTTCCCGAGCAGAGAGGGAAGGGGGCGGCCACTTTTTAATAAAAACAACTAGGGTTTTCGAAAATTGTGAGCCTCTGTTGTGTAATTTTTGTACTGCAATAACTTATTTATAATGTGGGCTGCTAACAGCTTAGGGCCCATTAGTCATAAGTTCAAGCCAGACAAGCAAAGCCCGCATGTTCATAAATTAATATAAAATTCATCGTGACTCAGATTGATAAACCAATTTCACCAATATGCACAGAAACCATTTCTGCACCTTTTAAAGTAAAGATAAATTTTCTAAATCCGAATTCAGTGATTTCCAAAAATGTCCATCCCTATGTCATTTTAGGAAATCTTACTCCTCTACTCTTAAATAAGAAGTCCCACTTCTTTGTTCATTAAATTTAACTCTTTAAATTTAACTATCTCAACGGGGATTAAAAATTCATTACTCTGTGTGACCCTCAATGGTTCAGGGATACAGCTAGCCGTGGGCTCACAACTCCTTGTGACTCAGAAAAACAATTTCCGACTTGCCCATCGAATCATGGTAAGAGCGCCTAGCAACATCGCCCCATGATTCCCTTGGTATCACTGATAGTGCCTGCAAGAACCAATAGATTTTGGTTAGCGTACAGTACGGTTCCTTCATCCATATATCCCGATCGAATCAACAACCATTGGTAAATCGAGAGTCGTTCGAGATTCGATAACTATGCAATACATATTGAAGATCAAATAGTGACATCGCATGTGTTACTAAGAAACCATTTCTTAAAACACATCATGTACTCTTACCAGAGATTCGTCACACTAATATCTCCTCAGATTGCATAGGATATCCACACTAGCAAGTATGTGGTGAATCCTTGACAACAAAGCATCGACTCCTATATGTGTCATAACTGTACCCAATCCCGACACCTGATGACCCCAATGGAGTCGGTAAAAGAGTCAAAGTACAGTACTAGCATATAGAGTCTCAATGATGTTTCAAGTAGTAAGGACTAATGGTGTACAACCAAAACCGCGGACTTCATCCACTCGATAAGTGATAACCACTTGGAAAGTCCGGATAGGGTATTTCGATCATTCATCGTATGAATATCCATTTGCATGCTTTGAACATCTCTATGTTCCATACCAATGAAACTTGGTACTCGGCATCACAAATGCTAGTCTCAATCTCGAGCGATCCTTATCCTTATTAACGGACGGTTCAATCAACTAGGAACTGTTTAGAATATACAGTGACTATAAGATGTGTTTCATGATAGTCATCCCCATGCACTACCACATCTTACATACACTATAGTATATTCAAGGTCTTTATCAAAACAACAATAGTATATCACAATATAACAATATGAAGAAAGATAAAGTCATTGCCTTTAATAAAAGTGTAAATTATATTAAACAAAAGATTGTTTATACAAAGAGTCATCAAAGCCCTTAGCCACAAGTTGGCTCACCGGGCACCCACTCTTTCAAGACGCTCTTACCATGATTCGATGGCAAGTCGGAAATTGTTGTTCCGAGTCACAAGGAGTTGTAAGCCCACAGCTAGCTATATCCCTGAACCATTGAGGGTCACACAAGTAATGGATTTCTAATCCCCGTTGAGATAATTAAATTTAAAGAGTTAAATTTAGTGGATAAAGAAGTAGGACTTCTTATTTAAAAGTAGAGGGAGTAAGATTAAAATGACATATTGATGGACATTTTTGGAAACCACTGAATTCGGATTCAGAAAATTTTTCTTGACTTTAAAAGATGCAGAAATGGTTTCTGTGCACATTGATGAAATTGGTTTATCAATCTGAGTCACGATGAATTTTATATTAATTTCTGAACATGCGGGCTTTGCTTGTCAAGCTTGAACTTATGACTAATGGGCCTAAGCTTTTAGCAGCCCACATTATAAATAAGTTATTGCAGTACAAAAATTGACACAATAAGGCATAAAAATTTTTTGAAAACCCTAGGGTTCTCTCTCTAGGTGACCGCCGCCCCTCTCCCTCTCTGTCATCGAAAATCCAGCCTGTAATTTTCGAAATTGCAGTCTGGTTTAACAGATCAAATCTGTTAATTTCTCTTCGTAGAAACTTCTGATAGAATTTCTAGTGCAGTCTATCAGAGGGATTAAATCTCCGTTCGTGGACCTGATTGAAGAAACGTTCGTTCATCAGTTCCTGGGATATACAACAAGAGCAGATTAATCTGTTGGTGTCCATAATCTCGCTTCGAGATTTTAAGGTAAAATTTACATTGTTTAAATTTTATGTTATCAATTTTAATCGTAAGAATTTGATACCCATGATATGGAATTGTTCCATATAAAATTTTAAAACTTCCGCTGTAATGGGTATCACTTTCTTTTTCGATCCGGAGAACGACCGTGTTCCAACAGTTTATTCACCAAGAATGTCAAAAATGATCTTTTGATTGTGCAAATTTATGTTGATGATATAATATTTGGTTCTACTGACGAAACTCTCTGTCAAAATTTCTCCAAGCTTATGCAGGAACAATTTGAGATGAGCATGATGGGGGAACTTAATTATTTCCTCGGATTGAAAATCAAGCAGTGCAAGGATGGGTTATTTGTGAACCAAAACAAATACATCAAGGAGATTCTGAAGAAGTTTGGGATGGAGAACACAAAATCATCATCCACACCGATGAGAACAGCAATCAGACTCGACAAGGATGAAAATGGTAAATCTGTAGATCAATATTCCTTTCGTAGTATGATTGGCTTCTTATTATATGCTACTGCTAGTAGACCGGACATTATGTTTAGTGTTTGCTTGTGTGCACGATTTCAATCATGTCCAAAGGAATCACATTTGTTCGCCTTAAAACGCATTTTCAAATATCTTTCAAATACTCCAAATCTCGGCTTGTGGTATTCAAAAAATTCCTTATTTGATTTAAAAGCTTACTGTGATGCTGACTTTGGTGGATATAAGGTGGACCGAAAAAGCACTAGTGGAACCTTTTTCTTTTTAGAAAACTGTTTAGTTTCTTGGTTTTCCAAAAAGCAAAACTGTGTTGCGTTGTCAACGGCCGAAGCCGAATATATGGCTGCTGGTAGTTGTTGTGCGCAAATTCTTTGGATGAAGCATCAATTGCTCGACTATGGCGTCTCTTTTTAAAAAATCCCTATTTTCTGTGACAACACTAGCTCCATTTGCCTTACAAAGAATCCGATTCAACATTCGCGCACCAAACATATTGACATTCGTCATCATTTTATTCATGACCACATCGAACGAAATGAAGTTGAACTTCAATATGTTGACACGTCAAATCAAATTCCCGATATTTTTACAAAATCACTAGATGAAAATAATTTTATTCGTTTGCGTGGTGAACTTGGCATGATTGAGTTGTAAACACTTACGAACATAAATAAATTTAATGTCATATTAAGGGGGAGCTTAATATTAAATCGAGCAAATTAATTTTGGATAATATAAATCAATTATATTTATTCAAAATTAAAAAGCTCACATTTTATGTGAATTATTTGATTTAATACTTAAAATTGCAAAATTTAATTTAAGGGTCATTTTTCGAATTTTTGAAACTTCGGCTGGTTCGGACCACCCGAACCATAGTTCGGATCGTCCGAACTGCCTCGCGCCCATTCAATTCAAGACTTTCAAAATTCCCTCCTAATTACCCAGTTCGGGCCCTCCGAACCAAGCTTCGGATCGTCTGAACTATAGGCGGTAAAACTTTGAATTTTGACCGCCTCAGCTTCGGGCCCTCCGAAAAACTTCGGACCACCTGAACTTAAAAATGTACTGTTCGGACCATCCGAATGTACTTCGGGTCCTCCGAAGTTGAATTACAGACTGTCAATCTTATCCCCTCGGTAATCAGGTTCGGACCGTCCGAACCCAGTTTGGATCGTCCGAACCCTCTGCTATATATACCCGCTCGGGCCATCCGATTTCTTCACCCCTAAAAACTTTCTTTTCTCCTCTCTCATCCGAAATCTAGCCTAAAAAATGCCTACCAAACGCCGTCGTGATCTAGCTAGCTCTAGCCGCCCAATCCCTATCCATGATCCAAATTTACCGGCTATTTCTCGTCCTATCCCTGAGGATTATCCCACTCGACCGATTTTACTCGGTCATATTCTCGATGTCACTTATCTTGCTACATCACATCTGCTTTTATTGCCTCTCATTGCTGCCCAGCATTGGGAATCCTTTTTCCAGCCTTCCATTCCGGATGCCATCTTTCCAGAGTTAATTTACTAGTTCTACGCCAACGTGAAACTCGAACTTGGCGAGGAGGTTCATATCGCCACGATTGTCCAGGGTAGGCATGTTCGCTTTTCTATCTCCAACTTTGCCGAGTGGTTTGACCTTCCTTTGCTGGGACCCAGCAACTATTTCGGTCAGGGATGGCCCACTGATGATCCTTCTTTTGATCGAGATGAGGTTCTTTCTACCATTCTTGGTCGTCCAGCCACTGTTGCCGACGATCGTCTTTCTTTAAAACAACTCCGTCCCGACTACCAAATCATTCAGAAATTGATCACTACTTCCATCATTCCGCGCAGTGGAGACTCATCCACCTGCAAATATCTTGATCTTTATGTTCTCTACCATATTGTCTCTTCCCGTCCTTTCAACCTTCCTCGATTCATTATGCAGGCTATGCATAATGCGGCTAAAGCCACGAGGAAAGTTTCTCTACCTTTTGCTCGTGTCATAAACCGCATTTTGACTCATTTTGACATCTCTTTTGATAACCCAAATGCTCTTCCCATCTCTGATTTCCACACTTTCAACCATTCTTCGATTACCAAGATGGAACTATCTTGGAATCCTGTCCTTTCTTGTTGGGTTAATGACCCAACTCGTGCCTTTAAAAAATATCTTCCAGACAAACATTTATCACTTCCTTATTCGAGTCTTTCACCCACTTCTCAAGCTAAGGGTTTTCCCAATGGGCTGCCTGCCGAAAAAGGAGGACCTTCTTCTTCGGGTTTTCATACTTTTCCAAATCTTGGTGAGCTTCCATTTGAGTTACCCGAAGTTCCTGCGACCCCCGCTCCTCAGACTGATCGTCTTTTCGAGACTCTTCAGCACATTGAAGGGAATCTAGCCAGCCACTTTGCATCTTCTACTGCCTCTATGGATGCATTGATAATGAGAGTTGCCTCGCTGGAGACTCGCTTTGATGACTTTTTCTCTCGCTATCCTCCGCCGCAGCACAATGATGACTCTTAGATTTTATTTTTGCATTTTAAGTTGTACTTGTTTATGCTTTTAATGTAAAAATTTCTAAATTAGTTTAATGAAATTATTGTGTAATTTAATTTTCTCGTCTTTTAATTTCTTTTTTGATTATTGCAAAAAGGGGGAGAATTAATTTGGTTAAATAATTATTCATTAAATTGAGGGTGAGTTTTAATTATTATAGCTTAAACAATATTTGAGTAAATTTGTTTAATTATATTATTGTCTTATTTTATTTATCCTATTTAACCAAGTTTTGTGATCATCAAAAAGGGGGAGATTGTTACGCCTTAAACGCATACAAATCTCGTGTAATGAGATTAAAGTTTTTAATGCATTAACAATTCTCATAATTAAATTGTTTTGATGATTACAAAACTCGGTTAATCGTTACTAACAGTTTAAAGTGAGAAATTTGCAGGTAATAATATTTTTGATTATAGACAATATTGGAAGCAAGAACCGATAATAAAAAAATTGGGAATAAAAATTCAAAAGTTAGAATTTTTCCAGGTTCGGACGAGCCGAAGACAACTTCGGATGCTCCGAAGTATTTCCAGAATTTAATAAAGATCGGAGGACAAGTTCGGAGACTTTGAAGAATACTTCGGACGATCCGAAGTGAGTTCGGACGACCCGAAGATTTTCCAAGAATTAAATAAAGATCGGAGGCACTCTCAGAGGCCACGAAATTACTACTTCGGACGACCCGAAGACAGGTTCGGACGACCCGAACTCCTTTACGGCCATGAAGATTTTGTTGGAAGAAAATTTGCCGGAATGAATTTAATGTCGTCGTTCGGACGACCCGAAGATGACTTCGGACCACTCGAACAGTTCACCAGCCGTAAGAATTTGAATTTCAATCAGACAAGGTTCGGACAACCCGAAGGCCCGTTCGGACGACCCAAACCCGTTCGGATTGGCACCTATAAATACATGCCATTTGAAGCCTTCTTAACTCACCAATTCACTCTCAACTCTCTTTGCAAGCAAGTTCCTCTCCTAAAAGAGTTAAAAGAAATATTTGTGAGATATATATTCAAAATCGAGGGTTGTTTGTATAAGTTCATTCGTGAGTTGGTTGCTCGGTTATTGTAAACACTTGTGTGTGAAGCCAAGTGTATTTACAAGTGTTGTGGCTATCCTTGGAGCCCTTAAGGCCAAGTGTTGAGTTGTATCGGCGCGGTAATCGTATCAAGTTGTAAGGCTATCCTTGGAGCCATCAAAGCCAAGTCGTTCGAAGTGCTAGTGGATCCTTGGTTAATCGATCTTAACCAAGAAGGGGAGACGTAGACGATTTATCGTCGAACTTCCATAAACATCTCTTATCCCTTTTACTGCTTTATTTACATTACGCATTTATTTACTGCACTTATTATTAATTGCTTTAAGTCTTTCGCTTGCGTATTTGCATAATCGCTTTAAATTGCTAAAGTTGCCAATTGAACCTAAATCCCCCCCCATTAGGTTCTAACAGTTTCAATTGATCAAAGAGGCACCAAGATCTGATCCGAGCAGTCAGAGTTCGTTAGAGAGGGTCAGATCAAGTCATCAGTCAGAGTTTCAGGTCAGGGATGGTGTTTTATTCATGAATAACCATATTGTTGTTCCCAATGTTTCTGAATTGAGACAGCAAATTCTTCGAGAGGCACATTGCAGTCGGTTCAGTGTTCATCCCGGAGGCCGGAAGATGTATAATGACTTGAAGACTCAGTTCTGGTGGAAGCAATTGAAAGGAGACGACATGAGGTTTGTGTCCCATTGTCTGAATTTTCAACAGGTGAAAGCCGAGAGGAAGAAACCAGGTGGATTATTGCACAGTTTGCCACTTCCGGAATGGAATTGGGATCACATCTCGATGGATTTTTCACAAAGCTACCGCGTTCAGTCAGAGGTTGTGATGCGATTTGGGTTGTGATTGACCGGTTGATGAAATCTGCTTGTTTCATTCCATATCGAATGGCATACCGTCATGATCAAATGACCGAGTTGTATGTCAGAGAGGTTGTGAGATTGCACGGCGTGCCAAAGTCGATAGTATCAGACAGAGATCCGAGATTCACTTCTCACTTTTGGCACAGTTTACAGGAGGCATTGGGTACTCGTTTGCACTTGATCACAACGTATCACCCTCAAACCGACGGTCAATCCGAGCGTACGATCCATACTTTGGAGGATATGCTTCGAGCAGTAGTGCTTGATTTTGGCTCAGGATGGCAGGATTCTTTGCCTCTAGTCAGGTTTTCGTACAATAACAGCTTCCAAGCGAGTATTGGCATGACACCTTTTGAAGATTTGTACGGGAAGAAGTGCAAATCTCCGTTATATTGGGATGAGATTTCAGATTCACCTGATCTGGGTCAAGATATGATTCGTGACATGGCAGAGCAGGTAAAGTTGATTCGAACCAGAATGAAGATATCCCAAGATCGACAGGCCAAGTATGCGAATATCAGACGCAGACCAATATGTTTTGATCAGGGAGACCGTGTGTTTCTGAAGATTTCTCCGTTCCGAGGTACTGTCTGATTTGGGAAAAGAGGGAAGTTGTCGCAGAGATTCATTGGTCCGTATGCGATTCTGGAGAAGATAGGAGACCTTGCCTATAATATTGCTCTTCCTCCGTCTCTTTCAGGCATCCACGATGTGTTTCACGTTTTGATGTTGCGGAGATACCATCCGGATCCATCGCATGTTCTTCAGCCAGACGAGGCAGAACTTGATGAGACTCTGAGTTACTTCGAGCGACCGGTTCAGATTCTTGACAAAAAAGAGAAGCAACTCAGAAACAAGTCAATTCCGTTGGTGAAGATTCAGTGGAGTCGTCATGGAGTTGAAGAAGCAACTTGGGAGACCGAATCCGATATGAGGCAGCGATTTCCAGAGTTATTCGACTGATGTGAGTTTTTCTTCAGTTTGATTTTTTCTTGTTTTCAGTTGCGATTTGCAGATTTTGAGGACAAAATCAAATCTTAGAGGGGGAGAATTGTAATGCCCCGATTTTATTATAATCGAGTTTAATTGAGATAATCAGAGTTTTCATTAATTGAGGGCCGTTTTGATAATTCACAGGGGTCATTTTGCAAACTTTGGAGAATTGAGGGACTAAAATGCAAAAAACTTGGATTATATATATTATCTTGCAAGTTGACTCTCTCCATCACATCGCTCCCCTCCTTCTTCCTCTCCCATCCGTGCGTATCGATCAGATAAGCCATGGATGGCTTTTTGAGCTTTTCTTCCGTCTAATTCGCACGATCCGACCATCAGATTTTAGTTCCGAGTTGAGATTCATGATCACCGCAATGAAGGCTTCGTTTTGACGTAAGTTTTACTACGATCCTCAAACTTTGATTTTTGTTGGGTCGTCAGATTTTGATAATCTTCGAGTATGTTGTTCTTGAGCTAGCATAGATCGTGTATTCGAAGTCGGTTCGGAAAAAGAACAAAGTTTGGATTTTATATGATTTTTGGAGTCTATTTCAAAAATGGGGTTTTGGATTTTGATTGTTTTGTTGGTTTAGAAGATGATATGGGTTGTTTGGAGTTGTTTGATGATGTTGGAGATTTTTGGTTTGACAGTTTATAGCAGTTATGCCGTCGAAATCGAGTTTTGAATTATCGGTTGTATTGTTTCGGTTTGATTTCCGGGTTTGGTTTGAATTAGTAGATTGATATCAAATCCGTATATTCTTCATTTTCAGATTTGGATTGGAGTTTTGGGTTTGGATCGAACTTGGGAGTTGAATCGATTTGAGAATTGAAGACGGTATACTGTTGAGCTTCTCCGTTTCGATTCATTTTGATTCGATTGATTATTGATTTGAATTCGTTGTTATTTTCATATTTGAATCCTCGACGAACTTGAAAGGTAAAAGACGACATTGAATTGAATGAGGTTGTATACTCGAGTTTGATTGATTCTCGAGTCCCGAAAATCACATACTGCATGTTTAATTGTTGGTGTGAACTTGATTGATTATGTTGTTTTGTAGTGACCCGTATCCGTAATTAAAGATTAAATGAGTAATTAATCAAGTGATCATGTTTGGATTAAGTAAAATGTGATTAAGGAAACTCCAAAAGGATTAACGGAGCCCAGAAATGGATCCAGGACACTCGAAATTGGTTTAGAAGGTTCCAAGACTCGAGTGGGATCGGAAGAAACGATCCAGGATCGGAGCGTCCGATCGACGATCGGAACGTCCGATCAAGAACGGAGCTTCCGATGGCTGTCGGTGACAGGTGTGTGGTTGCATGTGGACCGAATTGACATGTGGCGAACGGAGCGTCCGATCGGGGAACGGAACTTTCGATCTGCAGGAACGGAATGTCCGATCGAGGAACGGAGCTTCCGATCGACGTCTATAAATATAGGGTCCGAGCTCCTTATTTCTTGCCAATTCCGAATTCATCTCCTTTGCCCTAGTAGCTCTATTTTGGGCTTTGGGTACTCTTATTTTAGAGTTGGAGTAGGAAATATATTTTAGTTTAGTCAGACAGTGTCTGACATAGTAGCGGGGCAGTGCTCGTGTAGCGGAGCAGTGCTCGAAGCTGTGGAGCTGCAGCAGGGGTGTGCCCTAGTTGCGGGATAGTCGCCATCAGTGGGCTGACGATGGACGCAGGTATAGCTATGGTCTCCTTAAATTATTTAGGAGTATGCAATAGCTTAGTTAAGGCTTTTAGAGTTAATGAATAATGCATGGATATTTGCATTGTAGAATTGTTGATAGGCTTGGAACCTAGAGTGGGACTGCTAGGATTTGCCTGTAGTGAGGTATGTAAGTACTGACTGAGATGGCCAGCATGATATATATTATATGTGTTGCATGAGTATGTGCTATGTGTTTACCATGTTTTACGGCTTTAGCACATGCATATGTTTTTACGGAGACTGCATCGGGTATGATGTAAGTCATGACAGTTTCCATCAATCTGTAAGAGTGGGTGCCCAGTGAGCCAACTGTGTGGCTATGGGCTTTGATGACTCTTTGTATAAACAATCTTTTGTTTAATATTATTTACACTTTTATGGCAATGACTTTATATTACTTCATATTGTTATATTGTGATATACTATTGTTGTTTTGATAAAGACCTTGAATATACTATAGTGTATGTAAGATGTGGTAGAACATGGAGATGTCTATCATGAAATACATCTTATAGTCACTGTATATTCTAAAAACCGTTCCTAGTCGATTGAGCCGTCCGATAATAAGGATAAGGATCGCTCGAGTTTGAGACTAGCATTTGCGATGCGGAGTACCACGTTTCATTGGTAGGGAACATGGAGATGTTCGAAGCATGCAAATGGATATTCATAGGATGAATAATCGAACTACCCTATCCGGACTTTCCAAGTGGTTATCACTTATCGAGTGGATAAAGTCCGTGGTTTTGGTTGTACACCATTAGTCCTTACGACTTGAAACATCATGGAGACTCTATATGCTAGTGATGTGCTTTGACTCGTTTACCGACTCTATGGGGGTCATCAGGTGTCGAGATTGGGTACAGTTACGACACATATAGGAGTCAATGCATTGTTGTCAAGGATTCACCACATACTTGCGAGTGTGGATATCCTATGCGATCTGAGGAGATATTAGTGTGACAAATCTCTGGCCAGAGTACTTGATGTGATTTAAGAAATGGTTTCTTAGTAGCACATGCGATGTCACTAATTTGATCTTCAAGATGTATTGCATAGTTATCGAATCTTGAGCGACTCTCGATATACCAATGGTTGTTGATTCGATCGGGATATATGGATGAAGGGACCGTACTGTACGCTAACCAAAATCTACTGGTTCTTGTAGGCACTATCAGTGATACCTAGGGAATCATGGGGCGATGTTGCTAGGCGCTTTACCATGATTCGTTGGGCAAGTCGGAAAGTGTTGTTCCGAGTCACAAGGAGTTGTGAGCTCACGGCTAGCTGTATCCCTGAACCATTGAGGGTCACACAGTGTAATGGAGTTTTAATCCCCGTTGAGATAGTTAAATTTAAAGAGTTAAATTTAATGAACTAAGGAGTTGGACTTCTTAAATAAGAGTAAGGAAGTAGGATTTCCTAAAATGACATAGGGATGGACATTTTTGGAAACCATTGAATTCGGATTCAGGAAAATTTATTTTGACTTTAAAATGTGCAGAAATGGTTTCTGTGCACATTGGTGAAATCGGTTCATCAATCGGAGTCACGATGAATTTTATATTAATTTCTGAACGTGCGGGCTTTGCTTGTCGGGCCCTAGCTTATGACTAATGGGCCCTAAGGTGTTAGTGGCCTGCATTATAAATAAGTTATTGCAGTACAGAAATTACACACAACAGCTCATAATTTTTGAGACAGAAAATCGAAACCCTCCTCTCTCTCAAAAGTCTTCGGCCGTCCCCTCCCTGTTCTCTGCCCGAGAAATTTCGGTCTGTGATTTTGAATCGCAGTCAGGAATAACGAATCAGATTCGTTAAATCTCTTCGCAGAAAACTTCTGATAGATTTTCTAGTGCAATCTATCAGAGGGATTTAAACCCCATTCGTGGACCTGATTGAAGGAGTTCATCAGTTCCTGGGAGATACAAGAAGCGCAGAGAAATCTGTGTGGTGTCCAATAATCTCGCTTCGAGATTGAAGGTAAAATTTAATTAATTGTTATTTGAATTTTACACACACAATAATTTAATCGTTGAATGGTTGATACCCACACCATGGAATTGTTCCATGATAAAAATTTTAAACTTCCGCTGCACCGGGTATCAATCGTGATTGATCTGACCGCCAGTTTTTTCCAACAGTGGTATCAGAGCCAGGTTGCTCAGATCAAACGATTAAATTAATCGATTGTACAAAATTTTTGAATCTCGGTTTTTGGAAAACAAAATAAATATTTTTAAATAAAATTTTTTTTTTTTTCGGGGCAAAACCCGGGCAGCGATTGGATCGCTGCCCGGTGGGGCAGCAATTGTTGCTGCCCCGGGCGGCGCACGGCGCCGCCCAAAGGGGGCGCATGGCGCCGCCCAGGACGGCGACCGTCGCCGTCCAGGGCGGCGCACGTCGCCGTCCAGGGCGGCGCACGGCGCCGCCCAGGGCAGCGCTGGGCGCTGCGCAGGGCAGCGCTCGGCGCTGCCCAGGGCGGCGCTAGCGGCGGCACCAGGCGCCGCCAGGGCAGCGATGGTCGCTGCCCTAAGGGGGCAGCCGGGCTGCCCCCGGCCTGCGCCCCGGGTGCGGGCCGGCCCGGGAATGTCCCGGGCGGCCCGCGGGAAAAATTATATTTTTATTAAAAATTAATTTTAATATGTTAAAATTTTATTTTTGGTCCGGTCAAAAATTGTTTTTGATTGGTTCACGAGATTTCGGATCGAATTGTTCGAGTCCGTAAATTTTAAAATTGATTTTGGATAAATTTGAATTTTTGGAAAATTTTAATGTTTTATCCGTAAATTGAATTTTGAAATCAATTATTTTGGTACAATTGATGATAAGATATGATCTTATGATATATTGAGTAAAATATGATTTTATTTGTAAAATTGGATTTTATAGATAAAATATGATTTTATTTGATATAGAGATAAAATATGATTTTATATGTGAAATGAGATTTTATATATAAAATATGATTTTATCTTGTTTAAATTTGAATTGCCACTGCATGTTATCCAATAAATTAATTTTGAATTAAATGTTATTGGATAAGGATGATCGATTGCCATGACCAATTTTGTAGGTGTATGTTAGGAATTTACATTTTTGTTTTTATTGTTGTTGGTTTTATTAATGGGCCTGGTTTATGGCCCGATATGAATGTCATATGTAATAAAAGTGGGCTTGGTTTATGGCCCGTTCCCACCCCTAAAATGTATCCCCTACTTGTCATTGTTATTTATTGTAAATACATTAGATTTAGTGGGAGATCAAGATTTGAAGACGGTGGGCCCAGCAGACAATAAAGACTGAAGAAATGTTCCCACCTTCCATCAACGGTCAATGTATGTGATGCTACCCGCGGATACGGTCCGGCTCATATTATTGGGGGGGCCCGTCCGTCGGAAAGCTGTACATTGGATCGACAAATGTTGTAAGTTGGGTGGAACTCCCATGGGATCGGCTCATATTATTGGGGGATCCACATGGCGACCGTCCATCACAACTTAATATTGATGGGTCATCTTGACATGTCACTTTAAACGGCGTCATATTATTGGGCCCTTATTGGAAATGAGGTAAACACATGGGGGTTGCTTTGGAAGCAATTGGGCTCTACCTTTTGAGAATTATGGTTGGCTGATATTATTCGGGACCATAAGTTTGTCAATTGGACTCCATGTTCTCACTAAGGAAAAAGTTTCCCGTTTTCACTAGAGGGTAGTGAAATCGTTAAAATAGTGGGAGTGAGATTCATAAAATTAAATTTCGCCTATTTTATGTCTTAGTAAATTGCTTAAACAATCATTGATATTTGTCTGTTTCATCTCAGTAATCCACATATTTCTGTTCTCCAACAAAACAAACTTATTGGCGCAAACAAATACAGAATGATTCCATAAGTTAAGATTGTCCTAAGTTCGGAAAAGATTTTCTAAGTGTTAGAAAAGGCTTCTCCGAAAACAGCCCCGGCTGATGTAACTAGAGAAATGGTTGGACCATGATCTCAAGGCAAAATGTTACATACAAAATTGGACAAGTCTAAACAAGTTTGCCATCACTGCAAGAAACCCGGTTATTGGAAACGTAACTGCAAGGAATACCTCGAGCAGTTGCGAACTGCAAAGGGTATGTTATACATTGAAATAAATATTTTTAATACTACTTCTTGGGTATTGGATACCAGATGTAGATCTCATATTTGCAATGAGTTGCAAATGATGATAAGAAGTAATAGGCTAAGGATGGGTGAGACCCAGTCAAGGCTCGGGAATGGTTCCAGAGTTAAATCCATAGCTATGGGAAATATTTATTTAAATTTTGCAGAACGGTTTTAAGTTACTTTTTAAGAGATGTTTTATTTGTTCCAGATTTAATTAAAAATATTATTTCTATTTCTATGCTTGATAGAGATGGTTATTCTTGCAATTTTGTGAATGGGATTTGCAATATTTACAAGAATGAATGTTTGATTGGAAATGGACAACTTGAAAACGATCTATACAACTTAAAACTAAAAGAGACGTTCCAATAAATTATGTTGATAAACCGGCGACAACAAACAAAAGGAAAATCGATAGTCAAAACCCGGCAAACCTTTGGCACGCTAGACTGGGTCATATTTCCTCAAGGAGAATGAACAAGCTAGTGGGAGAGGGCATGTTTGATATGTCTGATATTAACTCTCTACCTACTTGTGAATCCTGCCTAAAAGGAAAAATGACTAAATCTCCTTTTAAGGGGAAACCTGAGCGTAGTCAAAATCTGTTGGATTTGATCCATACAGATGTTTGTGGACCATTTAGAGTAGGGACTCAACATGGCCACACCTACTTCATTAGCTTTACTGATGATTATTCAAGGTATGGGTATTTATATTTAATGAAATATAAGTCTGAAGCATTTGAAAAGTTCAAAGAATTCAGGGCTGAAGTAGAAAACAAGCTAGGTAAAAGTATTAAAGCACTTCGATCGGATCGAGGTGGAGAATACTTGAGTACCGAGTTTTTGGACTATCTGAAAGAGAATGGGATTCTCTCTCAGTGGACTCCTCCTATGACACCACAGCTTAATGGTGTATCGGAGCGTCGTAATCGAACTTTGTTGGACATGGTTCGATCTATGATGAGCTTCACTGAGCTTCCACCTTCGTTTTGGGGCTATGCGCTTGAAACGGCGGTATTGTTGTTGAACAACGTCCACACTAAAGCAGTGGACAAAACACCATACGAGTTATGGAATGGCAAAGCTCCTAAGTATTCGTACTTGAGGATTTGGGGATGTCCTGCTTACGTGAAGCGGACAGTGGGAGATAAGTTGGATAGTCGATCCAGCTTATGTTATTTTGTAGGGTATCCGAAGAATTCAATCGGATATTATTTCTATTATCCTGCTGAAACAAAGGTGTTTGTTTCTAGGAATGCCACCTTCTTGGAGAAGGAGTTCTTATTGGATAAGAAAGGCGAGATGATGGAACTCGAAGAAGTTCGAGAAGAACCCGAAATACAAAATAACGATCCTACACCTCAGGAACCATTGCTGGACACGCCTGCACCTAGAAGATCCGAAAGGACTTCTAGACCTCCAGTTCGATATGGTCTTCTTCTTGAAGGGGATCAAGATGAACCCGACATTGGATGTGATCCAAGAAACTTCAAGGAAGCAATTTCTGATGCGGATTCGAATTTATGGCTTGAAGCTATGCAGTCAGAATTGGATTCGATGCATACAAACCAAGTTTGGTCTTTAGTAGATCCTCCCGATGGAATTGTTCCAATAGGGTGTAAATGGATCTACAAGAGAAAGCTTGGGCCTGA
The DNA here is from genome assembly GCF_033568475.1 of Henckelia pumila. Taxonomy (NCBI): domain Eukaryota; kingdom Viridiplantae; phylum Streptophyta; class Magnoliopsida; order Lamiales; family Gesneriaceae; genus Henckelia; species Henckelia pumila. The sequence continues at coordinate 110,944,995 of NC_133122.1, forward strand.
TGGTAAGGTATTGACCTACAAGGCGCGATTGGTGGCGAAAGGTTATACTCAAAGGCAAGGAGTTGACTATGATGAAACCTTTTCACCAGTTGCAATGTTCAAGTCCATAAGAATCCTGATTGCCATAGCTGCATGGTATGACTATGAGATATGGCAAATGGATGTGAAGACTGCTTTTCTTAATGGAGACATTAAGGAAGAAATCTATATGAAGCAGCCTGAGGGGTACACATCCATGGGAAGCGAGCATAAGGTATGCAAGCTTCAGAGATCAATTTATGGTCTAAAACAAGCATCAAGAAGTTGGAACCAGAAATTTGATGAAACAATAAAAGATTTTGGTTTCATCAAGAACCCGGAGGAACCTTGCGTGTACAAGAAAGTAGTTAAGGATGCGGTGACATTCTTAGTACTTTATGTTGATGACATCCTACTCATTGGGAATGATGTAGGGATGTTGCAGTCAACAAAGATATGGTTATCAGGTAGATTTTCGATGAAGGATTTGGGAGAGGCATCCTACATTCTTGGGATACAGATCTATAGAGATAGGTCTAAGAGAATGATAGGACTCACTCAATCAACCTACATCGATACCATATTGAAACGGTTTTCAATGGATGGGTCCAAAAGAGGACATCTACCCATGTGTCATGGAGTTTCTCTATCCAAGTCTATGTGTCCCAAGACTGATGCAGAGATAGAGAATATGACACATGTACCATATGCGTCAGCTATAGGTAGTATCATGTATGGGATGATATCTACCAGACCGGATGTAGCATTTGCTCTGAGTGTCACGAGCAGATATCAGTCTAATCCTGGTCAAATGCATTGGAAAGCCGTAAAGGACATTCTTAAGTACTTGCGAAGGACTAAGAATATGTTCATGGTGTATGGAGGACGAGATCTCAAATTGGAAGGCTATACCGACTCTAGCTTCCAAAGTGATGTGGATGACTCGAAGTCAACCTCTGGATTTGTGTTCATGCTCAATGGCGGTGTTGTCTCTTGGAAGAGTTCCAAGCAGGACACCACAGCGGATTCCACCACTGAGGCTGAATACATTGCAGCATCAGCTGCTGCTAAAGAGGCCGTTTGGATGAGGAAGTTCGTCCAAGAGTTGGGCGTTATTCCTGAATTTGTTGGTCCAGTCCCGGTGTACTGTGACAACACGGGTGCCGTTGCTCAAGCAAAGGAACCAAGGTCTCATCAAAGATCCAAACACGTACTGAGGAAATACCACATAATCCGGGAGATTGTGGAAAGAGGAGACATCATTGTCGAACGAGTGGCCTCTGCAGACAATATCGCTGATCCGCTTACTAAGCCCTTGCCAGGACCATTGTTTGACAAACATCGCGAAGCAATGGGTCTACGTAGTATGACTAGTTGGCTATAGGGCAAGTGGGAGATTGTAAGAGTGGGTGCCCAGTGAGCCAACTGTGTGGCTATGGGCTTTGATGACTCTTTGTATAAACAATCTTTTGTTTAATATTATTTACACTTTTATGGCAATGACTTTATATTACTTCATATTGTTATATTGTGATATACTATTGTTGTTTTGATAAAGACCTTGAATATACTATAGTGTATGTAAGATGTGGTAGAACATGGAGATGTCTATCATGAAATACATCTTATAGTCACTGTATATTCTAAAAACCGTTCCTAGTCGATTGAGCCGTCCGATAATAAGGATAAGGATCGCTCGAGTTTGAGACTAGCATTTGCGATGCGGAGTACCACGTTTCATTGGTAGGGAACATGGAGATGTTCGAAGCATGCAAATGGATATTCATAGGATGAATAATCGAACTACCCTATCCGGACTTTCCAAGTGGTTATCACTTATCGAGTGGATAAAGTCCGCGGTTTTGGTTGTACACCATTAGTCCTTACGACTTGAAACATCATGGAGACTCTATATGCTAGTGCTGTGCTTTGACTCGTTTACCGACTCTATGGGGGTCATCAGGTGTCGAGATTGGGTACAGTTACGACACATATAGGAGTCAATGCATTGTTGTCAAGGATTCACCACATACTTGCGAGTGTGGATATCCTATGCGATCTGAGGAGATATTAGTGTGACAAATCTCTGGCCAGAGTACTTGATGTGATTTAAGAAATGGTTTCTTAGTAGCACATGCGATGTCACTAATTTGATCTTCAAGATGTATTGCATAGTTATCGAATCTTGAGCGACTCTCGATATACCAATGGTTGTTGATTCGATCGGGATATATGGATGAAGGGACCGTACTGTACGCTAACCAAAATCTACTGGTTCTTGTAGGCACTATCAGTGATACCTAGGGAATCATGGGGCGATGTTGCTAGGCGCTTTACCATGATTCGTTGGGCAAGTCGGAAAGTGTTGTTCCGAGTCACAAGGAGTTGTGAGCCCACGGCTAGCTGTATCCCTGAACCATTGAGGGTCACACAGTGTAATGGAGTTTTAATCCCCGTTGAGATAGTTAAATTTAAAGAGTTAAATTTAATGAACTAAGGAGTTGGACTTCTTAAATAAGAGTAAGGAAGTAGGATTTCCTAAAATGACATAGGGATGGACATTTTTGGAAACCACTGAATTCGGATTCAGGAAAATTTATTTTGACTTTAAAATGTGCAGAAATGGTTTCTGTGCACATTGGTGAAATCGGTTCATCAATCGGAGTCACGATGAATTTTATATTAATTTCTGAACGTGCGGGCTTTGCTTGTCGGGCCCTAGCTTATGACTAATGGGCCCTAAGGTGTTAGTGGCCTGCATTATAAATAAGTTATTGCAGTACAGAAATTACACACAACAGCTCATAATTTTTGAGACAGAAAATCGAAACCCTCCTCTCTCTCAAAAGTTTTCGGCCGTCCCCTCCCTGTTCTCTGCCCGAGAAATTTCGGTCTGTGATTTTGAATCGCAGTCAGGAATAACGAATCAGATTCGTTTAATCTCTTCGCAGAAAACTTCTGATAGATTTTCTAGTGCAATCTATCAGAGGGATTTAAACCCCATTCGTGGACCTGATTGAAGGAGTTCATCAGTTCCTGGGAGATACAAGAAGCGCAGAGAAATCTGTGTGGTGTCCAATAATCTCGCTTCGAGATTGAAGGTAAAATTTAATTAATTGTTATTTGAATTTTACACACACAATAATTTAATCGTTGAATGGTTGATACCCACACCATGGAATTGTTCCATGATAAAAATTTTAAACTTCCGCTGCACTGGGTATCAATCGTGATTGATCTGACCGCCAGTTTTTTCCAACACAATCGAGGCGATTCTTCCTGAGGATTCGTGTCTTGGGAATATACGAGTACCACGCGGAGTCGCTCTCTAGCCGGGTACTGTGTATTTCAGGCGCCCAGAGAAAGTGATTTAACCCTGATTTTAAAGTCATTTTTGTGTTGCATATATTATATATATCATTGCTTTCGTATTGAGCTTAGAGCTCACGTCCAGTGTTTCTGTATGTCTGGAGACCCCATTCAACGGGGAAGTTATAGGTGCATGGTTGGGCACCAGGATCTTGGAGTAGCCAGTGACCAGTGAAGACAGCAGGATTTAGCTGTAGGTTTTGCCTTTAGGGTTATTTATTTCGATTGGGTTGTATAATCGAATTTATTTATCCGGTTGTATTCTGCCGGTCTGTTTTAATTTAAGTCTTCAGCAGCGATTTATTTAATGCATGTTTAATTATGCTCCTAAACTCTGATTAGGTAGCGGATCCGGGCAGGGTCGCTACATGTTTACACTTGCATTCATATTGAGCCGAATATTCGATTCGTTTTGAAATTAGACGATTTAGGGAGCAATATTGAAGTGGCTTTAGATTTCGAGTTTTTCCAAGTGCCAGAATACTTCTTATAGTTGCTCTGAAGTCTAGGGTTTGAGTTGTGCGACATCCACCACGAATGGGAGTGTAGGTGGGTTGCTTGTACAGACTTAACTCCGGGATCCCAACCGAGTACCGATCGATATTTTGATTATCTGATTTGATAATCCCGAGTTTTGAAATCATGCATACATCCACCCTCATTTGATTTATTGATGATTATTACATGTCTATATGAGGTGTTTATTTGATATTGCATGTCTGTCTCTTTTACTTAGAAATTATATTTCTAACCAAGTTATCCGGCTGTTGTTTTTGTTTGTATGTGTACTTGACAACAGGAGGATCAGGAGCCGGACTTAGTCGTCTGGGTTAGCTCGGGGTGAGAATGATAGAAGTGAGACACTGTGTGTCGTAGGGTTGTGCCTTTTGGACTTGTACTATTTTGATTAGTCGAACGTACCCTATCGTTGAACTTGTTATTGTATTTTTTGGGCATAACTTAGAATATGGCATGTTCTAAATATTGATTTGTATGTGTTCTTGAGTTTAGAAGTTATTGGATTTTCCTTTGAATTGATTTTCCAGGCTTCTGCTCTCTCTCTGCCCGTTTGGCCTGCGCGCGGGCGAGGCTGACCTCGCGCACGCGCGAGCGAGCTTGGAGGGCTCAGGAATTTTTTCCCACGCGCGGGCGAGCCACCCTCGAGCCCTCTAACGGCGTAGCCTGCGCGCGCGCGAGGCATTTTAAAAAAAAAATATTTTGATTCATTTTTCCGCGGCTTTTCGTGTTCGATTGTGGTTAATTATTCAAGATTAGAAGATTAGAAACGGGGTCTCACAAAATCCTTGCGTTTGCATTTTTTCAAATAACAAAATAAATAGCTATAAAGAGTTTAAAATAAACTTTTGCGGAAGACTAGCATAGGTCCGAGGGATGTGCCGTGCCCGAATCGCAGTCCACTCGATAATCTTGCCCCTCGATCTCAAAGAAATACTCCTCACCTGAAAACAATAAGTGTAGTGAGTCTAAAAGACTCAACAAGAATATGGAAAGAATAACGAGTACTACATAAATACAAGCACATGCAGATTAAAATAAATTGTAATAAAATACTTTGTGCCCTTAACATAAATAAATGATTTCTGAATGAAAGGAGTGAACATGAATGAAGCATATGCATGGCTAAGTTGAACATAAATAACTGAATAAACTGATCTGAACATAGTCATAAATATTGAACTTAGATCCATCGATTTTGACTCTGTGATTTCGATCATGATCATTGCTACATTGCACTATGCCGCAAGGAAGTCAGGATTTCACCCAACCCGTCTTGCCCATACTAGATAAGGGAAGCTAGGATTTCTCCCGGCCCGTCCAAACCCATACTTGGTAAGGGAAGCTAGGATTTCCCGACCCGTCCAAACCCATAAATTTGGTAAGGGAAGCCATAACGTTTGGGGTGTCAATTCGGGTGGATTCTGGTCGGGTTGACGAAAATAAATTTTAAAAATTTCTCAACCCGAACCCGACCCGAACCCGAGCCAACCCGAAAATGGCCAACCCAAACCCGAACCTGGCTAACCCGACTACCTCGATCAACCCGAACTACCATGATTTTTTTAAATTTTTTAAATTTTTTTAACGAAATTATTAAATAAAAATTCAAAACACAAAATAATAATATTAATATTTAATTTAATGACATAAAAAAAAATCTAAGCTTATATAATATTTAAATTTGAAAGTGTAGTTATAGAATATTTAAAGTATATACTTACTACAAAAAATAAAAATTGTACAAAATAAACATTAAATGATTAAATCTATTATATTAATATATAATAAAAAAATTTCAAACACACAATGTATAAGAATGTAGCAAATATTTCTTATTTTTATATAAAAATAATAATATTAAAAATATTCGGGTCTTCTCGGGTCATCTCGGGTTGACCCGAACCCAACCCTAACCCGATTAATTTTTTTGGGTTATCTTTCGGGTCAACCCGATTCGACCCAAACCAAAAAACCCGCAACCCTAACCCGATATTTTTCGGGTCGACTCGTGTCGTGCCGAGCTCATTTTTGAAGTGCACCAGTTCCTCTCTTCTCTCTCGATCCCTTAGCCTTCTAACTCAGATCTAGGGAATTCTAGGCGTCCCGTGGGGAATCCGGAAGTGGCATAGCGATCCAGACGTCGTAGCGGAGCTTTGGCCTAGTTTTGAGGCACTCGACATCAAAGGGCTAACGACGGACGAAGGTATAGCTTTTGCTTCCTATAAATATTTAGGAGTATGCAATAGCTTAGTTAAGGCTTTTAGAGCACTTTAATGATACTAGTATCATTTGGCAGTGTAGAGCAGACTATAGGCGTGGACCTAGAAATGATAGATCTTGCACTGATTTGAGGTACGAAAGTACTGTTCGAGATATCCTGACTGAGTATGCATGTATTATGTGACTGCATGATTTATATGTCATTGATTTATGCTGCATTCATTTGCATACTGAGCTATCTCCTTTGAGATGTCTGTTAGTAGGGTTTTTCCCTATCCTGTTAGTGGTTGGACTTCCATCGATTTGGGTCCGGCATATCCACTGGTATTATGGTATGGGAGCTACCTCCTGAAGCGACGGCACAGCATGCTACATACCAGGGCCCGGTTTGTCTCTGTTATCTAATCCTTGACCTCGAGTTTATAGGGAGTTCACTTTGCATGCATGTATACTCATACTCTTGTACTGAGCGTTTTATGCTCATGTCTCGTACTCTGTGTTTCTGGACACCCTATTCCATGGGGCAGGTTTGCGATTGGACGAGGCGGGTGGTTCCAAGAGGGGCTAGACAGTGGTTGGCCAGCTGGAGCTTTGTATAGGTTTATTTATGTTGTTATTTGGATTAATACAGTTGTTCGATCTGGTTGTATAATATTTGGGTATTTACAGATTCCTTGCCTTGAGATTGTAACCCGATTAATTTTTTTGGGTTATCTTTCGGGTCAACCCGATTCGACCCAAACCAAAAAACCCGCAACCCTAACCCGATATTTTTCGGGTCGACTCGTGTTGTGCCGAGCTCATTTTTGAAGTGCACCAGTTCCTCTCTTCTCTCTCGATCCCTTAGCCTTCTAACTCAGATCTAGGGAATTCTAGGCGTCCCGTGGGGAATCCGGAAGTGGCATAGCGATCCTGACGTCGTAGGGGAGCTGTGGCCTAGTTTTTAGGCACTCGAAATCAAAGGGCTAACGACGGACGAAGGTATAGCTTTTGCTTCTTATAAATATTTAGGAGTATGCAATAGCTTAGTTAAGGCTTTTAGAGCACTTTAATGATAGTAGTTTCATTTGGCAGTGTAGAGCAGACTATAGGCATGGACCTAGAGTTGGTAGAGCTTGCACTGATTTGATGTAAGAAAGTACGGTTCGAGATATCCTGACTGAGTATGCATGTATTATGTGACTGCATGGTTTATATGTCATTGATTTATGCTGCATTCATTTGCATACTGAGCTATCTCCTTCGAGATGTCTGTTAGTAGGTTTTTTCCCTATCCTGTTAGTGGTTGGACTTCCATCGATTTGGGTCCAGCATATTCACTGGTATTATGGTATGGGAGCCACCTCCTGAAGCGACGGCACAGCGTGCTACATACCAGGGCCCGGTCTGTCTCTGTTATCTGATCCTTGACCTCGAGTTTATAGGGAGTTTACTTTGCATGCATGTATACTCATACTCTTGTACTGAGCGTTTTATGCTCATGTCTCGTACTCTGTGTTTCTGGACACCCTATTCCATGGGGCAGGTTTGCGATTGGACGAGGCGGGTGGTTCCAAGAGGGGCTAGACAGTGGTTGGACAGCTGGAGCTTCGTCTAGGTTTATTTCTATTGTTATTTGGATTAATACAGTTGTTCGATCAGGTTGTATAATATTTGGGTATTTACAGATTCCTTGCCTTGGGATTGTAATTTTAATAATGTTTTCGCAGTTTATTCTGATATCTGTTTATTAAGTTATTTGCATGCCTAAGTTCTGTAAGAGTAGGTGCCCAGTGAGCCAACTGTGTGGCTATGGGCTTTGATGACTCTTTGTATAAACAATCTTTTGTTTAATATTATTTACACTTTTATTAATGGCAATGACTTTATATTACTTCATATTGTTATATTGTGATATACTATTGTTGTTTTGATAAAGACCTTGAATATACCATAGTGTATGTAAGATGTGGTAGAACATGGGGATGTCTATCATGAAATACATCTTATAGTCACTGTATATTCTAAAACCGTTCCTAGTCGATTGAGTCGTCCGATAATAAGGATAAGGATCGCTCGAGTTTGAGACTAGCATTTGCGATGCGGAGTACCACGTTTCATTGGTAGGGAACATGGAGATGTTCGAAGCATGCAAATGGATATTCATAGGATGAATAATCGAACTACCCTATCCGGACTTTCCAAGTGGTTATCACTTATCGAGTGGATAAAGTCCGCGGTTTTGGTTGTACACCATTAGTCCTTACGACTTGAAACATCATGGAGACTCTATATGCTAGTGCTGTGCTTTGACTCGTTTACCGACTCTATGGGGGTCATCAGGTGTCGAGATTGGGTACAGTTACGACACATATAGGAGTCAATGCATTGTTGTCAAGGATTCACCACATACTTGCGAGTGTGGATATCCTATGCGATCTGAGGAGATATTAGTGTGACAAATCTCTGGCCAGAGTACTTGATGTGATTTAAGAAATGGTTTCTTAGTAGCACATGCGATGTCACTAATTTGATCTTCAAGATGTATTGCATAGTTATCGAATCTTGAGCGACTCTCGATATACCAATGGTTGTTGATTCGATCGGGATATATGGATGAAGGGACCGTACTGTACGCTAACCAAAATCTACTGGTTCTTGTAGGCACTATCAGTGATACCTAGGGAATCATGGGGCGATGTTGCTAGGCGCTTTACCTTGATTCGTTGGGCAAGTCGGAAAGTGTTGTTCCGAGTCACAAGGAGTTGTGAGCCCACGGCTAGCTGTATCCCTGAACCATTGAGGGTCACACAGTGTAATGGAGTTTTAATCCCCGTTGAGATAGTTAAATTTAAAGAGTTAAATTTAATGAACTAAGGAGTTGGACTTCTTAAATAAGAGTAAGGGAGTAGGATTTCCTAAAATGACATAGGGATGGACATTTTTGGAAACCACTGAATTCGGATTCAGGAAAATTTATTTTGACTTTAAAATGTGCAGAAATGGTTTCTGTGCACATTGGTGAAATCGGTTCATCAATCGGAGTCACGATGGATTTTATATTAATTTCTGAACGTGCGGGCTTTGCTTGTCGGGCCCTAGCTTATGATTAATGGGCCCTAAGGTGTTAGTGGCCTGCATTATAAATAAGTTATTGCAGTACAGAAATTACACACAACAGCTCATAATTTTTGAGACAGAAAATCGAAACCCTCCTCTCTCTCAAAAGTTTTCGGCCGTCCCCTCCCTATTCTCTGCCCGAGAAATTTCGGTCTGTGATTTTGAATCGCAGTCAGGAATAACGAATCAGATTCGTTTAATCTCTTCGCAGAAAACTTCTGATAGATTTTCTAGTGCAATCTATCAGAGGGATTTAAACCCCATTCGTGGACCTGATTGAAGGAGTTCATCAGTTCCTGGGAGATACAAGAAGCGCAGAGAAATTTGTGTGGTGTCCAATAATCTCGCTTCGAGATTGAAGGTAAAATTTAATTAATTGTTATTTGAATTTTACACACACAATAATTTAATCGTTGAATGGTTGATACCCACACCATGGAATTGTTCCATGATAAAATTTTAAACTTCCGCTGCACCGGGTATCAATCGTGATTGATCTGAGAACGCCAGTTTTCCAACAGTGGTATCAGAGCCAGGTTGCTCAGATCAAACGATTGAATTAATCAATTGTACAAAATTTTTGAGTCTCGGTTTTTGAAACAAAATAAATATTTTTAAATAAATTTTTTTTTAATGTTTTATCCGTAAATTGAATTTTGAAATCAATTATTTTGGTACAATTGATGATAAGATATGATCTTATGATATATTGAGTAAAATATGATTTTATTTGTAAAATTGGATTTTATAGATAAAATATGATTTTATTTGATATAGAGATAAAATATGATTTTATATGTGAAATGAGATTTTATATATAAAATATGATTTTATCTTGTTTAAATTTGAATTGCCACTGCATGTTATCCAATAAATTAATTTTGAATTAAATGTTATTGGATAAGGATGATCAATTGCCATGACCAATTTTGTAGGTGTATGTTAGGAATTTACATTTTGTTTTTATTGTTGTTGGTTTTATTAATGGGCCTGGTTTATGGCCCGATATGAATGTCATATGTAATAAAAGTGGGCTTGGTTTATAGCCCGTTCCCACCCCTAAAAATGTATCCCCTACTTGTCATTGTTATTTATTGTAAATGCATTAGATTTAGTGGGAGATCAAGATTTGAAGACGGTGGGCCCAGCAGACAATAAAGACTGAAGAAATGTAAATTGGAAGCACATGTAATAGGATTGCATTGCATACTGCATATTACCTAGGATTGGACTAAGACCCGTGATTGGCAACCACGGGTTAATTAGAAATGGAATCGATCATCCTATATAATATTTGATATTATGATTGTATGCATGTTTAGACATAAATTGCGTGAATCCGGCAAGCATGCAATAAAATGAATATGATGAGACAAATATTTTTATAATTAAAAATCCCTCATTTTAAATATGATTTAAAATTTATATCAAGATAAATAAAGGAAATTTAAATTTGTTTAAATGTTCCCACCTTCCATCAACGGTCAATGTATGTGATGCTACCCGCGGATACGGTCCGGCTCATATTATTGGGGGGGCCCGTCCGTCGGAAAGCTGTACATTGGATCGACAAATGTTGTAAGTTGGGTGGAACTCCCATGGGATCGGCTCATATTATTGGGGGATCCACATGGCGACCGTCCATCACAACTTAATATTGATGGGTCATCTTGACATGTCACTTTAAACGGCGTCATATTATTGGGCCCTTATTGGACATGAGGTAAACACATGGGGGTTGCTTTGGAAGCAATTGGGCTCTACCTTTTGAGAATTATGGTTGGCTGATATTATTCGGGACCATAAGTTTGTCAATTGGACTCCATGTTCTCACTAAGGAAAAAGTTTCCCGTTTTCACTAGAGGGTGGTGAAATCGTTAAAATAGTGGGAGTGAGATTCATAAAATTAAATTCGCCTATTTTATGTCTTAGTAAATTGTTAAACAATCATTGATATATGTCTGTTTTTCTTTTCAGTATTTCATACAATGAATTCGCGAAATCCATTATTCTCGATCCTCGAACAAAACAAGTTGACTGGCGCCAACTATACGGAATGGTTCCGGAAGTTGAAGATTGTCTTAACTTCGGAGAAAATGCTCTACGTGTTAGAGAAAGCACCTCCGAAGGAAGCACCAGCTGACATAAGTCCGGAGGAATTGGCCAAACTTGATGCATGGTGTGACCATGACATCAAGACCAAATGCTATATGCAAGCCTCGATGTCTGATGAACTCCAGAGGCGATTTGAGGACACGGTGAATGCTGCTGACATTCACGCGCAACTCAAGGAACTTTTTGGGGCTCAGTCGAGGGCTGAAAGGTTCGCTACTGTTAAGGAGTTGATGACGTGCCGCATGCGTGAAGGGACTTCGGTCCGTGATCATGGGGTACGAGTGATTTGGCTCATACAGAAGTTGGCGACCCTAGATTTGGTGTTGGAGCATGAACTCAATGTGGATTTATTGCTTCTGTCTCTTCCTTCTTCATTTGATGGATTTGTGATAAATTTTAATATGAACAAGATAGAGGCCACCCTTGAAGAGATGGTCAATATGCTCGTTACATATGAATTCACACTTAAGAAGGATAAGCCAGCTTTCTTGGTGGGCTCCTCATCTTCTGCTAAGAAGGGGCCAAGTATGAAGGGCAAGAAACGTTCTGCCCCACCCAAGAAAGTCGAGCCCGAGAAGAAGCAAAAGACAAAGGCTTCAAACAATGGAAAATCCAAGGATGTTTGCCATTACTGCAAGAAGCCGGGTCATTGGAAGCGCAACTGCAAGGAATATCTTGAGCAGTTGGGAACTGCAAAGGGTATGTTCTATATTGAAATAAACATGTCACTTAATACAACTTCTTGGGTATTGGATACCGGATGTGGATCTCACATTTGCAATGATTTGCAGGTGATGACAAGAAGTCGCAGGCTTAGAATGGGTGAGACCCAGCTGAGGCTCGGGAATGGTTCCAGAGTTGAAGCTACGGCCATTGGAGATGTTTGTTTGACTTTGCAGAACGGTTTTAAATTATTGTTAAGAGATGTTTTATTTGTGCCAGATTTAATTAAAAACATTATTTCTATTTCTATGCTTGATAGAGATGGTTATTCTTGCAATTTTGTGAATGGGATTTGCAATATTTACAAGAATGAATGTTTAATTGGAAATGGACAACTTGAAAACGATCTATACAACTTAAAACTAAAAGACGTTCCAGTGAATTATGTTGATAAACCGGCGACAACAAACAAAAGGAAAATCGATAGTCAAAACCCGGCAAACCTTTGGCATGCTAGGCTAGGTCATATTTCCTCAAGGAGGATGAACAAGCTAGTGGGAGAGGGCATGTTTGATATGTCTGATATTAATTCTCTACCTACTTGTGAATCCTGCCTAAAAGGAAAAATGACTAAATCTCCTTTTAAGGGGAAACCTGAGCGTAGTCAGAATCTGTTGGATTTGATCCATACAGATGTTTGTGGTCCATTTAGAGTAGGGACTCAACATGGCCACACCTACTTCATTACCTTTACTGATGATTATTCAAGGTATGGGTATTTATATTTAATGAAATATAAGTCTGAAGCATTTGAAAAGTTCAAAGAATTCAGGGCTGAAGTAGAAAACAAGCTAGGTAAAAGTATTAAAGCACTTCGATCAGATCGAGGTGGAGAATACTTGAGTACCGAGTTTTTGGACTATCTGAAAGAGAATGGGATTCTCTCTCAGTGGACTCCTCCTATGACACCACAGCTTAATGGTGTATCGGAGCGTCGTAATCGAACTTTGTTGGACATGGTTCGATCTATGATGAGCTTCACTGAGCTTCCACCTTCGTTTTGGGGCTATGCGCTTGAAACGGCGGTATTGTTGTTGAACAACGTCCACACTAAAGCAGTGGACAAAACACCATACGAGTTATGGAATGGCAAAGCTCCTAAGTATTCGTACTTGAGGATTTGGGGATGTCCTGCTTACGTGAAGCAGACAGTGGGAGATAAGTTGGATAGTCGATCCAGCTTATGTTATTTTGTAGGGTATCCGAAGAATTCAATCGGATATTATTTCTATTATCCTGCTGAAACAAAGGTGTTTGTTTCTAGGAATGCCACCTTCTTGGAGAAGGAGTTCTTATTGGATAATAAAGGCGAGATGATGGAACTCGAAGAAGTTCGAGAAGAACCCGAAATACAAAATAACGATCCTACACCTCAGGAACCATTGCTGGACACGCCTGCACCTAGAAGATCCGAAAGGACTTCTAGACCTCCAGTTCGATATGGTCTTCTTCTTGAAGGGGATCAAGATGAACCCGACATTGGATGTGATCCAAGAAACTTCAAGAAGCAATTTCTGATGCGGATTCGAATTTATGGCTTGAAGCTATGCAGTCAGAATTGGATTCGATGCATACAAACCAAGTTTGGTCTTTAGTAGATCCTCCCGATGGAATTGTTCCAATAGGGTGTAAATGGATCTACAAGAGAAAGCTTGGGCCTGATGGTAAGGTATTGACCTACAAGGCGCGATTGGTGGCGAAAGGTTATACTCAAAGGCAAGGAGTTGACTATGATGAAACCTTTTCACCAGTTGCAATGTTCAAGTCCATAAGAATCCTGATTGCCATAGCTGCATGGTATGACTATGAGATATGGCAAATGGATGTGAAGACTGCTTTTCTTAATGGAGACATTAAGGAAGAAATCTATATGAAGCAGCCTGAGGGGTACACATCCATGGGAAGCGAGCATAAGGTATGCAAGCTTCAGAGATCAATTTATGGTCTAAAACAAGCATCAAGAAGTTGGAACCAGAAATTTGATGAAACAATAAAAGATTTTGGTTTCATCAAGAACCCGGAGGAACCTTGCGTGTACAAGAAAGTAGTTAAGGATGCGGTGACATTCTTAGTACTTTATGTTGATGACATCCTACTCATTGGGAATGATGTAGGGATATTGCAGTCAACAAAGATATGGTTATCAGGTAGATTTTCGATGAAGGATTTGGGAGAGGCATCCTACATTCTTGGGATACAGATCTATAGAGATAGGTCTAAGAGAATGATAGGACTCACTCAATCAACCTACATCGATACCATATTGAAACGGTTTTCAATGGATGGGTCCAAAAGAGGACATCTACCCATGTGTCATGGAGTTTCTCTATCCAAGTCTATGTGTCCCAAGACTGATGCAGAGATAGAGAATATGACACATGTACCATATGCGTCAGCTATAGGTAGTATCATGTATGGGATGATATCTACCAGACCGGATGTAGCATTTGCTCTGAGTGTCACGAGCAGATATCAGTCTAATCCTGGTCAAATGCATTGGAAAGCCGTGAAGGACATTCTTAAGTACTTACGAAGGACTAAGAAAATGTTCATGGTTTATGGAGGACGAGAACTCAAATTGGAAGGCTATACCGACTCTAGCTTCCAAAGTGATGTGGATGACTCGAAGTCAACCTCTGGATTTGTGTTCATGCTCAATGGCGGTGCTGTCTCTTGGAAGAGTTCCAAGCAGGACACCACAGCGGATTCCACCACTGAGGCTGAATACATTGCAGCATCAGCTGCTGCTAAAGAGGCCGTTTGGATGAGGAAGTTCGTCCAAGAGTTGGGCGTCATTCCTGAATTTGTTGGTCCAGTCCCGGTGTACTGTGACAACACGGGTGCCGTTGCTCAAGCAAAGGAACCAAGGTCTCATCAAAGATCCAAACACGTACTGAGGAAATACCACATAATCCGGGAGATTGTGGAAAGAGGAGACATCATTGTCGAACGAGTGGCCTCTGCAGACAATATCGCTGATCCGCTTACTAAGCCCTTGCCAGGACCATTGTTTGACAAACATCGCGAAGCAATGGGTCTACGTAGTATGACTAGTTGGCTATAGGGCAAGTGGGAGATTGTAAGAGTAGGTGCCCAGTGAGCCAACTGTGTGGCTATGGGCTTTGATGACTCTTTGTATAAACAATCTTTTGTTTAATATTATTTACACTTTTATTAATGGCAATGACTTTATATTACTTCATATTGTTATATTGTGATATACTATTGTTGTTTTGATAAAGACCTTGAATATACCATAGTGTATGTAAGATGTGGTAGAACATGGGGATGTCTATCATGAAATACATCTTATAGTCACTGTATATTCTAAAACCGTTCCTAGTCGATTGAGTCGTCCGATAATAAGGATAAGGATCGCTCGAGTTTGAGACTAGCATTTGCGATGCGGAGTACCACGTTTCATTGGTAGGGAACATGGAGATGTTCGAAGCATGCAAATGGATATTCATAGGATGAATAATCGAACTACCCTATCCGGACTTTCCAAGTGGTTATCACTTATCGAGTGGATAAAGTCCGCGGTTTTGGTTGTACACCATTAGTCCTTACGACTTGAAACATCATGGAGACTCTATATGCTAGTGTTGTGCTTTGACTCGTTTACCGACTCTATGGGGGTCATCAGGTGTCGAGATTGGGTACAGTTACGACACATATAGGAGTCAATGCATTGTTGTCAAGGATTCACCACATACTTGCGAGTGTGGATATCCTATGCGATCTGAGGAGATATTAGTGTGACAAATCTCTGGCCAGAGTACTTGATGTGATTTAAGAAATGGTTTCTTAGTAGCACATGCGATGTCACTAATTTGATCTTCAAGATGTATTGCATAGTTATCGAATCTTGAGCGACTCTCGATATACCAATGGTTGTTGATTCGATCGGGATATATGGATGAAGGGACCGTACTGTACGCTAACCAAAATCTACTGGTTCTTGTAGGCACTATCAGTGATACCTAGGGAATCATGGGGCGATGTTGCTAGGCGCTTTACCTTGATTCGTTGGGCAAGTCGGAAAGTGTTGTTCCGAGTCACAAGGAGTTGTGAGCCCACGGCTAGCTGTATCCCTGAACCATTGAGGGTCACACAGTGTAATGGAGTTTTAATCCCCGTTGAGATAGTTAAATTTAAAGAGTTAAATTTAATGAACTAAGGAGTTGGACTTCTTAAATAAGAGTAAGGGAGTAGGATTTCCTAAAACGACATAGGGATGGACATTTTTGGAAACCACTGAATTCGGATTCAGGAAAATTTATTTTGACTTTAAAATGTGCAGAAATGGTTTCTGTGCACATTGGTGAAATCGGTTCATCAATCGGAGTCACGATGGATTTTATATTAATTTCTGAACGTGCGGGCTTTGCTTGTCGGGCCCTAGCTTATGATTAATGGGCCCTAAGGTGTTAGTGGCCTGCATTATAAATAAGTTATTGCAGTACAGAAATTACACACAACAGCTCATAATTTTTGAGACAGAAAATCGAAACCCTCCTCTCTCTCAAAAGTTTTCGGCCGTCCCCTCCCTATTCTCTGCCCGAGAAATTTCGGTCTGTGATTTTGAATCGCAGTCAGGAATAACGAATCAGATTCGTTTAATCTCTTCACAGAAAACTTCTGATAGATTTTCTAGTGCAATCTATCAGAGGGATTTAAACCCCATTCGTGGACCTGATTGAAGGAGTTCATCAGTTCCTGGGAGATACAAGAAGCGCAGAGAAATCTGTGTGGTGTCCAATAATCTCGCTTCGAGATTGAAGGTAAAATTTAATTAATTGTTATTTGAATTTTACACACACAATAATTTAATCGTTGAATGGTTGATACCCACACCATGGAATTGTTCCATGATAAAATTTTAAACTTCCGCTGCACCGGGTATCAATCGTGATTGATCTGAGAACGCCAGTTTTCCAACAAGTTCTGTTTAGTATGTGATCCAGGTAAGGGTCACTACATTTATGGTATCAGAGCATGCATAGTATTCTTGGGATTTAGACTCTACGTAAGGTAACCGTGAGGTGCTTTTGTAGATGGCGAACTATGATGACCAGAGTAGCCATGGTAGTGGAGGTGGACGCTGGGGAGATGACGATCGTGAGCGTCGTCGGGACCGTCATCATTGTCGTCGTGATGAGGATCGTTTCACTGTACGGCAATTTCTGCAGATGGGTCCTAAGCCCCTTGTTGGAGGTGAGTCTCCGGAGGATGCGGAGAACTGGTTAGACCGTATGGAGACGACTTTTCAGACTTACCACTGCACCGAGGAGCAGAAGATGGAGACCCTTGGCTATCTTCTGTATGGGCGAGCCCGTAGGTGGTGGAGGTTTACTTCTGCACCCTTTATTGCGGTGAGAGGAGTGGCCACCTGGGCCAAGTTCCGCACAGCTTTTCAGAAGCTGTATTTTCCTCGTGCACTCCATCAGTTGAAGGCAGGTGAGCTACTGAGTCTGTGACAGGGAGCCATGTCTATTGATGAGTATCAGCAGAATTTCTTTGATCTGCTATCCTATTGCCCCGACATTGCCGACAGTTCTGGGATGAAGTATAATCTGTTTCTTCAGGGCCTTAACCCTGAGATCCATGACCGTGTGGTGGTTGGCGATGACATGTCCTACGAGGGTTTGGTAAGCCGTTGTCACCAGGTGGAGGACAGCATTCGACGGAACAGGTCTTTTCCTCAGTCGAGGCCTGCTAGTTCTTTGGGTCCCCGTGCCCAATTTTTCAATAAGTCTGGATCAACTTATTCCTCTGGGTCTGGAGGTGTTGTCCATTTTGGTAAGAAGGACAAGTGTGATTACTGTGGGAAGAACCATCCATCCGATCGTTGCCGCAGAGCTTCTGGACCTTGTTTTCGTTGTGGAGAGACAGGTCATATCCGGAGGGATTGTCCATTATCTGGGGGAGGCGGTTCTGGTTCTGGTTCAGGATCTGGTTCTCAGGCTACCGTTCAGCAGAGGACGCAGGGACAGCCTGCTGGGAGTTCTCATTTGAGGCCACGAGCTTCTGGCCAGGTGTTTGCCCTGAGACATGATCAGGCAGTGGAGGAGAATGAGAAAGTCATCGCATGTACATTTCTGCTTTATGGTATACCTGCTCTTGTACTTATTGACACTGGTGCATCTCATTCCTTCATTTCTGCACGTTTTGTTAAGAGGCATAAGTTACCATGCATTGCACTAGACGTAGTAATGTCTGTTTCTACTCCGACGGGCCAATCTGCTTTGGCTAAGCTTCTAGTGATGGGTTGCCCTTTAGAGTTCGAAGGGAACATTCTGTTAGCGAATCTCATGGTCCTGGCAATGGACGACTTTGATTGCATTCTGGGAATAGATATGTTGACTGCCTATCGAGATTCAGTGGACTGCTATCAGAGATTAGTACGCTTTCATCCGGAGGGGAGTGAGAGCTGATTTTTCTATGGTGAGGGAGCGCGACCCCCGATGCCTTTGGTATCAGCTTTGAGAGCCAGTCGAGCTCTAGAGTTTGGCGGGGAAGGCTACCTTATCTATGCAGTTGATTTGTCCACTGAGAGCATTGGGATAGAGAGTATTCCTGTTGTGGATGAATTTCCAGATGTTTTTCCTGATGAGATTTCGGGTTTTCCTCCTGCTAGGGAAGTCGAGTTTGGCATAGAGTTGATGCCGGGTGCTTTTCCTATTTCTCGAGCATCGTATAGTCTGGCTCCGTCAGAGATGCGTGAATTGAAGAATCAGCTACAGGATCTTTTGGACAAGGGGTACATTCGTCCTAGTGTATCTCCTTGGGGAGCTCCTGTTCTTTTTGTAAAGAAGAAGGATGGGTCGATGCGGCTGTGCATTGACTATCGGCAGCTGAATCGAGTCACTGTGAAGAACAAGTATCCGTTGCCTCGTATTGATGACTTGTTTGATCAGCTGCAGGGCACTTTAATTTACTCCAAGATCGACTTGAGATCTGGGTATCATCAGTTGAGAGTCCGTGATCAGGA
Source organism: Henckelia pumila (assembly GCF_033568475.1). Taxonomy (NCBI): domain Eukaryota; kingdom Viridiplantae; phylum Streptophyta; class Magnoliopsida; order Lamiales; family Gesneriaceae; genus Henckelia; species Henckelia pumila. Next base: position 110,964,052 of record NC_133122.1, read on the forward strand.
CGTAGCCAAGACTGCATTCCGTACTCGCTATGGGCATTACGAGCTCCTAGTGATGCCACTTGGTTTGACTAATGCGCCGGCTATGTTCATGGATCTGATGAACCGTGTCTTCAGGGAGTATTTGGACAAGGTTTTCATGGTCTTCATTGACGACATCTTGGTGTATTTGCGTAATACGGAAGAGCATATTTATCACTTATGATTAGTACTGCAGACTCTTCGAGATGAGCAGTTATACGCCAAGCTGAGCAAGTGTGAGTTCTGGATGGATCGAGTGGTCTTTCTTGGCCATATCATATCCAGGGAAGGGATTTATGTTGATCCAATCAAGATTGAGGAGGTGCTTAATTGGTCGCGTCCGACAATAGTTGTTGAGATCCGTAGTTTTCTGGGTCTAGCAGGGTATTATCGTCGCTTCATTCTGAACTTCTCTTAGCTAGCTCGACCTTTGACGCAACTTACCCGCAAGGGTGTGGATTTCGACTGGTCCTCCGAGTGTGAGGAGAATTTTTGTGAGCTTCGACGGTGGTTGACTTCTGCGCCAGTGTTGGCATTACCGTCAGGATCTGGAGGGTATGTGGTATACACTGATGCTTCTCTTTAGGGGTTAGGTTGTGCCCTGACTCAGAATGGGCATGTGATCGCATACGCTTTTAGACAGCTGAAGCTTCACGAGGACAACTACCCAGTCCATGATTTGGAGTTCGCAGCCATTGTGTTCGCTTTGAAGATCTGGCGTCATTATCTGTATGGCGATAAATTTGAGATCTTCACCGACCATAAGAGTCTCAAGTATTTGTTCACTCAGGCTGAGTTGAACATGAGGCAGAGATGTTGGATGGACTTGCTTAAGGACTATGATTGCGAGATTAAGTACCATTCGGGAGCTGCTAATCTCACCGCTAATGCTTTGAGTCGCAAGGTGCGACTATCCGCACTTCAGACTTGTTCGATGTCTAGTGCGATCAGTGACTGTTGTACTTCGGGATATACCTTCAAGCATAAGAAAGGTATGCAGAGTATCCAGATGTTTGCGATATTATCTGAGCCAGCTTTGTATTCGCGAATTCGAGAAGCTCAGATGTCTGATTCAAAGACCCAGCGCTTAGCTCGTCCAGCTAACGAGGGTAGCTCATCTGGATTTCATTATCAGTCAGATGGTTTTTTGTGTTTGTCTGGTAGGCTTGTGATTCCGCAGGATGAAGAGTTGCGAAAGGAGATTTTGTCTTAGGCGCATCGCACTAAATTGAGTATTCATCATGAGAGCAACAAGATATACAAGGATCTACGTACTCGTTTCTGGTGGAAGGGAATGAAACGCAGTGTTTATCAATTTGTTTCGAGATGTTTGGTGTGTCAACAGGTCAAGACAGAGCACCGACGACCTGGAGGATTGCTTCACAGTCTGCCTATTCCTGAATGGAAATGGGAGTTTATCACAATGGACTTTGTGACCCATTTGCCGGTATCCCCGAGGAACTGTGATGCTATCTGGGTTGTGGTGGACCGACTCACCAAGTCAGCGCATTTCATTTCCTATAGCCGGGAGTACAATGTGGATCGTATGGCTCGGTTGTACATTCAGGAGATCGTTCGACTTCATGAAGTGCCTGTGAGCATTGTCAGCGATCGGGACCCCAGGTTTACTTCTAGATTCTGGGGGAGTGTTCAGCGTGCGATGGGTACTACTCTTAGTTTGAGTACTGCCTATCATTCGGAGACTGATGGTCAGTCAAAGCGCACTATCCGTACTTTGGAGGATATTCTTAGAGCGTGCATCATGGATTTTGGTTCAGCCTGGCAGGATCATTTGCCATTGATCGAGTTCACGTACAACAACAGCTATCATACTAGCATTGGGATGACACCTTTTGAGGCGTTGTACGGGAGACGTTATCGTACTCCACTCTTCTGGGAAGAAGTGGGGGAGATACAGGCTGAGGGATCGGAGTTTATCCAACAGGCGATAAACATTGTTGATCAGATCAAGAAACGGATTAAAAATGCACAGGATCGTCAGGCCAGCTATGCTAATACCAAGCGTAGGCCTTTGCAGTTCGATGTTGGGGAGAAAGTGTTTTTGAGAGTGTCACCTTTCCACAAGATTCTCAGATTTGGCCTTAAGGGCAAGTTGTCTCCCAGGTTTATCGGTCCGTTTGAGATCTTGGAGAGCATTGGCGATTTGGCTTATCGACTAGCCTTGCCACCGCATCTTTTCAGTATTCACGACGTGTTCCACGTATCTCTGTTGCGACGGTATGTGGCGGATGAGTCTCATATTCTGCAGCGGTCTAAGGTTCAGGTAAGCAAGGATTTGACTTATGTTGAGAAACCTATTCGTATCCTGGATTATAAGGATAAGGTTTTGCGGAACAAAGTCATTCCTTTGGTTTTAGTTCAGTGGCAGCGCCGAGGCACTGAGAAAGATACTTGGGAGCTTGAGGACAGGATGCGTGAAGACCATCCTGAGTTGTTTTGATTTCATTCTTTAAGTTGTATTCAGTTGCAAACTCTGTAAACATTTGATTTGAATAAAGAATGTTTCTGATTTTTGTATAACATTCAGTACTTAAGATCTGTTTTCGAGGACGAAACATCTTAAGTGGGGGAGAATGTAGTAGCCCATGCCCGAAATCAGTGATTATGTATTAATCAATTCATTAATCCTACTAGTTAAGAGTAAACATGATTAAGGGAACTCTTAATGGGTTAACGGAGTCCGAAATTGGATTCAGAACACTTGAAAATTTTTTGAGGGTCATCGAGTTCGGAGGCTCCGAAGTCAAGGTTCGGACGGTCCGAAGTCAGGGTTCGGACGATCCGAAAAGTGGTTCGGACACTCCGAACGTGCTGCCGACAGTCGTCATGAATGACGTCATCATGATGACATAATCAATGACGTAATATCGGTTTCGGACGACCCGAAGCCCAGTTCGGACGACCCGAAGTCCAGTTCGGACGATCCAAACTCCGTCTATAATAGGGGGTGCCGAGCTCATTTTTGAAGTGCACCAGTTCCTCTCTTCTCTCTCGATCCCTTAGCCTTCTAACTCAGATCTAGGGAATTCTAGGCGTCCCGTGGGGAATCCGGAAGTGGCATAGCGATCCAGACGTCGTAGCGGAGCTTTGGCCTAGTTTTGAGGCACTCGACATCAAAGGGCTAACGACGGACGAAGGTATAGCTTTTGCTTCCTATAAATATTTAGGAGTATGCAATAGCTTAGTTAAGGCTTTTAGAGCACTTTAATGATACTAGTATCATTTGGCAGTGTAGAGCAGACTATAGGCGTGGACCTAAAAATGATAGATCTTGCACTGATTTGAGGTACGAAAGTACTGTTCGAGATATCCTGACTGAGTATGCATGTATTATGTGACTGCATGATTTATATGTCATTGATTTATGCTGCATTCATTTGCATACTGAGCTATCTCCTTTGAGATGTCTGTTAGTAGGGTTTTTCCCTATCCTGTTAGTGGTTGGACTTCCATCGATTTGGGTCCGGCATATCCACTGGTATTATGGTATGGGAGCTACCTCCTGAAGCGACGGCACAGCATGCTACATACCAGGGCCCGGTTTGTCTCTGTTATCTAATCCTTGACCTCGAGTTTATAGGGAATTCACTTTGCATGCATGTATACTCATACTCTTGTACTGAGCGTTTTATGCTCATGTCTCGTACTCTGTGTTTCTGGACACCCTATTCCATGGGGCAGGTTTGCGATTGGACGAGGCGGGTGGTTCCAAGAGGGGCTAGACAGTGGTTGGCCAGCTGGAGCTTTGTATAGGTTTATTTATGTTGTTATTTGGATTAATACAGTTGTTCGATCTGGTTGTATAATATTTGGGTATTTACAGATTCCTTGCCTTGAGATTGTAATTTTAGTAAAATTTCCACAGTTATTTGCATGTCTAAGTTCTGTTTAGTAGGTGATCCAGGTAAGGGTCACTACATTCCAAGACACTATTCTAGGTTCAAGACCAACATTTAAGCTCATCTTAACACCTTAGAAACTCCCATAAAACATCTCCAACCCAGTCAACAAAGCAACCAAACCGAGCCACAAAATCCATAAAATTCGAATGCACCTCAACTCCATTCCACAAGCTATCTTCAAGTCATCCTAGTTGCTACCATGTGAACTACATATCATCCATGGTATCTCTAAATCACCATACAAATCAACACAACAAACACCAAATGTTCGAAGCAAAACATGGATAAAAATCTGGAAATTTATATCGAATTGAAAGCCAACAAAATTCTGGAAAATAAATCGAACCATACTAAGGGAAAATCTGAGATTTTCGAACCATAAGGCATGAATAACACAAGCTATAAAAATTCTAGAACATGCTCGAAACAACAAGCCATGAAACCTCTGAAAAAATTCGAAAATCATGACATGAAATAACTTGGAAATTTTGAATCAAACCATGTAAATAATTATGGAGAAATGATCAAACCAATTCCAAGTAAATTTTGAACCAAGAATTCGAACCCATGTGTGAAGAAAAGCTGCTAAAAATTCGAACCATATGCTTATGAACAACTACCAATAAATTGCAAAATCATAAATCCATAAATCATTGTAGCAAACCAAGCCAAGTAAAATGCAAGAATTTTATGGAAAATAAATCGAAGAGCAGGGCATATACATATAATCCAAAAATGACATGAAATGGAACACATAAGAAAAGCTATTCTACATGGGGAAGCAAGAAATCCATATCATTGCCTAAGCTACAAAATTTCGAATGGAAAAATGGAAGCTCAATGAGCTAGGGCGTGAGCTGCTAGGAGCTAAATGTGAGCTGAAACCAAGCTCAAAAGGGATGAACCATCTCGTCCAGATTTCTTGGAGTGAATCACCGGAGAAGAAGGTGAAGATGGAGGCGGCGGGTTGAAGAAAAAGGAAAGAAAGCCAATGGAAATGGTTGGGGAGAAACAGGGGAATGTCGGTTATTGTGTGTGTGTGTGCGTGGGTTTGAGTGAGTTTTGTGGCTAGGATTAAATCTTTGAGCTCAAGTGCATAAGTATAGGTAAACCCTAGAAAAATGTGTGTAGTAGCCCGTAACCAAATAAGGTAATTAAGGTAAATAATCGCAATTAGGAACTTTGTGTTCGGACGCTCCGTCGGCAGGTTTGGACGGCCCGATCGGAGTCTAGTATTACGTCATTGCTTACGTTAGCAAGATGATGCCATTGCTGATGCATTGATGGGACTTCGGATGCCCCGAAGTCGAGTTCGGATGGTCCGAACGTGTTCGGATGCTTCGAAGCCAGTTCGGACGGCCCGAACTTCGTCTGTAAATAGGAGTGCCGAGATTCATTTTAAGACGCACCAATCACCTCTCTTCTCTCGATTCCTTAGTATTCCAGCTTAGATCTAGGGCGTTCTAGGAATCCCATTGGGAATCCGGAAGTGGCATAGCAATCCAGGCGTCGTAGCGAAGCTGTGGCCTAGTTTTGAGGCAAGCGACAACAATGGGCTGACGACGGATGCATGTATAGCTTTTGCTTCCTAAAAATATTTAGGAGTATGCAATAGCTTAGTTAAGGCTTTTAGAGCACTATAATGATATTAGTATCATTTGGCAGTATAGTGTGGATTATAGGCGTGGACCTAGAGCTGGTAGAGCTTGCCTAGTAATTGAGGTACAAAAGTACTGTTCGAGATATCATGACTGAGTATGAATGTATTATGTGACTGCATGCTTTATATGACATGATTTTATGCTGCATACATTTGAATATTGAGCTATCTCTTTTTGAGATGTCTGGTAGTAGGGTTTTACCCTATCCTGTTAGTGGATGGACTTCCATCGATTTGGGTACGGAGTATCCACTGGTGTTCGGTATGTGAGCCACCTCCTGAAGCGACGTTACAGCGTGCTACATACCAGGGCCCGGTCTGTCTTTGTTATCTGTTCCTTGGCCTCTAGTCAGTAGATGGTACACTTGAATGCATGTATACTCATACTCTTGTGCTGAGCGTTTTATGCTCATGTCTCGTACTTTATGTATTTGGAAACCCTATTCCATGGGACAGGTTTGTGATTGGATGAGGCGGGTGGATACAAGAGGGGCTAGGCAGTGTTTTGGCCAGCTGGAGCTTTGCCTAGGGTTTTATTTTATTGTATTGGGTTGATACAATATTCAATTTGGTTGTATAACTATTTGGGTATTTGCAGATTCCTTTCCTTGGAATTGTATAATATTTATGTCTTCCACAGTTTAATTTTGGTTTATTGTTTTATTAAGTTAATTGCATGCTTAAGTTCTGATTAGTAGGTGATCTCGGTAAGGGTCACTACATTTATGGTATCAGAGCATACATAGTATTCTTGGGATTTAGATTCTGCATAAGATAACCGTGAGGTAATTTTGTAGATGGCGGATCGCGATGATCAAAGTAGTCATGGCAGTATCGGTGGACGTTGGGGCGATGACTATTGGGAGCGTCGTCGGGAACGCCATCATTGTCATCATGATGAGAACCTTTTCAATGTGCGCCAGTTCTTGCAGATGGGTCCTAAGCCCATGGTTGTAGGCGAGTCTCCGGAGGATGCAGAGAACTGGCTAGATCGCATGGAGACTTGTTTTCAGAGATTTCACTGTACTGAGGAGCAGAAGATGGAGACTCTTGGTTATCTACTGGATGGGCGAGCCCGTAAGTGGTGGAGATTCACTTCTGCACCATTCGTTGCGGCGCGAGTAGTTGCTGCTTGGGCCGAGTTCCGCACATCTTTTCAGAAGTTGTACTTTCCTCCTGCACTCCGTCAGGCAAAGGCGGGTGAGTTACTGAGTTTACGTCAGGGATCTATGACGATTGACGAGTATCAGCAGAAGTTCTTTGATCTGTTGTCCTATTGCCCCGAGATTGCTGACAGATCTGAGATGAAGTACAATCTGTTCCTTCAGGGCCTTTACCCGGAGATTCATGACAGGGTGGCAGTCGGTGATGATATGACCTATGAGGGTTTGGTGAGCCACATCACCAGGCGGAGGATAGCGTTCGACATAACAGGTCTTTCTCTCAGTCTACACTTGCGAGTTCTTTGGGTCCCCATCCTCAGTCTTTTAAGAAGTCCGGAACTACTTCTTCTTCCTCTGGTTCCGGTGGTGTTGTTTGTTTTGGGAAGAAGGAGAAGTGCTATCATTGTGGGAAGAACCATCCGATAGACAAATGCCGTAAAGCTTCTAGAGCATGTTTTCGATGTAGAGAGGTTGGTCATCTCCGGAGGGATTGTCCATTAGCTGGGGGAGGCGGTTTTGGTTCTGGTTCAGGATCGGGTTCTCAGGCTATCGTTCAGCAGAGGTCGCAGGGACAGTCTGCTGGGAGTTCTCACTTGAAGCCACGGACTTCTAGCCAGGTGTTCGCCTTGAGGCATAATCAGGCAGTGGAGGAGAATGAGAAGGTCATCGCAGATACATTTCTGTTATTTGGCATACCTGATCTTGTACTCATTGACATTGGTGCATCTCATTCCTTCATTTCTGCACGTTTTGTTAAGGGGCATAAGTTACCATGCATTGCACTAGATATAGTAGTTTCTGTTTCTACTCCAACGGGTCAATCTGCTTTGGCTAAGCGTCTAGTGATGGGTTGCCCTTTAGAGTTCGAAGGGAACATACTGATAGCAAATCTCATGGTTCTTGCGATGGATTACTTCGATTGTATTCTGGGGATAGACATGTTGACTACCTATCGAGCTTCATATGACTGCTATCAAAGATTAGTACGCTTTCATCCGAATGGGAGTGATAGCTGGTTTTTCAATGGTGAGGGAGCGCGACCCCCGATGCCGTTGGTATCAGCTTTGAAAGCCTGTCGAGCTCTAGAGTCTGGCGGGAAAGGTTACCTCATCTATGCAGTTGATTTGTCCGCTTAGAGCGTTGGGATAGAGAGTATTCCGATTGTGAATGAATTCTCAGATGTATTTCCTGATGAGATTCCGGGTTTTCCTCCTGCTAGGGAAGTCGAGTTTGGCATAGAATTGATGCCGGGTACTTTGCCTATTTCTCGAGCACCATATCGTCTGGCCCCATCAGAGATGCGAGAGTTGAAGAATCAGTTACAGGATCTTTTGGAAAAAGGATACATTCATCCTAGTGTATCTCCTTGGGGGCTCCTGTTCTCTTTGTGAGGAAGAAGGATGGGTCTATGCGGTTGGGCATAAACAAAGCCACCTTGTCACACACAGCAATTCTAACAAAATGAAATAAACGAGTGGTGAAAATCCTAACTCCGATAATCATAAATCACGAAAGAAAAAAGGCAACCCCACACGGTTGCAATAATAGCGATAACAATTTGAAAGACTAAAATTTAAGCACAGGGAGAACACGTCCGGGCTAAACTGAAAGTACTCAAACTAAAATTCTTTATTACAATCATAGTCCTATGCGGAACTTAAAAAGTAGCGACGGTCATAGGGCCTTGCACCGCCGACAGCCTCAACCCCGAGGATCCTGCCCCTCAGTCTCTAGATACTCCTCATCACCTGACGATCAAACAAGCATAGTGAGTCTAATGACTCTGCATATATAAATAGTGTAATAACAAGGGTTTAAAATAGGGTGGGAGAGTGGCTTCCTCTTTGCAAGCCTTTACTCAGATCGAAGACGAGACCCACACACACGAATATGCAACTTTAGGGAATGAAACTCAACTCAAAAATTGTGGACATAGGGTGGGAGAGTTGCTGCCCCTAGGTGCTAAGACCCATACTTAACTCTATTGCTCATAACCAAGGCGTAACATGAGCAATCGCACCCAAAAGCCCATATCTCATTCTTACCTTAACCGAATCCGACCCCGGTCAAACCGACACTCTCCATACACTACCTAAAACCCCTAGGACCAGATTGTATCCTCATTTGACAGCTCAAAAAATGCATACACAACTCAACTTTGGACAGCCCCTTATTTCTTCCAAAATTCTGCACCGACACCTCAACTTCAAAGACCCATAACTCATTGAATACATAACCAAAACGAGCCCATTTTATACCGACGCGACCAAAACATCATAACCTAGACCAGCCCTAACCATGCCCAGACCATGTTGAGATCCTCACCTGCCCCGAAATCAGACTTCCCTGCCCAAGGAGATCAACACCTTACACCCATTCTACTTGGAGGAAACCATCCCAAGCCCTTTCCCTTGCCTCTAAATCCTTCCAAACCACCAAACACACTTATAGACATGTCTTAGGACTTTCCACAAACACATAGGCAGCCCACAAACACATTCCAACTCCACAATTCAAAAACATCAATTTTATGCACCAAAATACCTTGAATTCTTGAGAAATCAATGCAACCAATTGTCAAATATTAAAATACACTTCACATGCCTTAAAAACAGCCCAATAACCATGTAAAATTAGAAATTTAGGCTTGCATTGCTTTTGAAATTTTCAAGAGTGACAACATGCATTGAAAACCATCATTTTTCTCATCACATTGCATCATTCAACTCTCAATCATGAACATGTATGAAAATTTCGAAATTTAACATAACCCTAGCTGAAAAATCCCTAAAAACCAAAGCCTAGTCCTGCAAAAAACATGAGCCATTTGAAAATTATCAAGAAACATGGAAAGATGCTTAGCTAGCTTGCTTGAATGCCCAAGAAAATGAATGTACTTGCCTTGGCTTACAAAAACTCAAGGAATTCAAAATCAAGAGGGGAAGGGAGCTGAAACACTTGACCCAACACAAGCTAAACCTCCCTTGGTGGTCCTCCGGCAACGGCAGCGGTGGTGGAAGGCGGCGGCGGAGGCTGGAATTGGAGAAAGGGCGAACGGCCGATGGGAGGGGAGAAAAGAGGAGAGGGGCGGCTATTAGGGAGAAATGGGTGGCTAGGGTTTCAAATAAAATGATTTATGTGTTTTAAAAGTTTAGTGTGTAGTGTGTACATGCATGTGTAAGCATAGGTGTAAGTATTTAAAAGTAGGTGTGAGTGTTGCTTTAATAGTACAACTTTTACCTACTAACTTACACTAATAAAATTCTATGTTTTAAAACCGCATATTAAAATATTAAATTGAGTTTTACTAATCCGGGTTTATGAAAATTCTAACTTTTGAAAAAGTTAAAGAATAAGCTCAATATTGCAATAATAAGAAAATGATTTTTGATACCCGAAAACTTCTAACTTTTAAACTCTCATCTAAATTCATCCTACCTTCCTACTAAATTTTTCGTAAAATAACAAATCTTTGAATTTACCGCCGAAACCCACCATCGCCAAGCACCGGAACCGGAAGTCACTGTCTCAAAAATTTCAATAAATAATATCTTAAAATATTTGAGCACTAGAACTTTAAAGGAAACTTAAGCAATTAATTTCAAGAAAATAAAATCATAATTATTAAAAAAAAAATTTAGGCACTATCTTAGGAATTGAAATCAACACTTTAAATATTTTGATGTCACTACAATAAATGAAATATTTAAATAATAGCAGAGCGATTAAAATAATTTAAACAACTAGACGAACGTTTAAAATTAATTTAAATAAATACACAAGCAATATAAAAACCATTAAAATGATTTGGACAGATAAAAAAATTTAACTAAATAAGCTAGACATTTTAAATCATTTAAATGAATAAACTAAACAATTAATTAAAATCATTTAAATAAGCAAGCTTATAACTTTAAAATATTTAAAATAAATAAGTTGCACAATAAAATCATTTGAATAAATAAATGATATTCTATTAACACATAATTCAAATAAATAATTTAAATCAATTAAACTTAAAAAAATAATAATAATAATATTTATTTAATTTAATATATGCGAATTAGTAGATTGGATTTTAGGTACTACAATTCCTTCCCCCCTTAAATGGAATTTCATCCTCGAAATTCAGGATTTACTAACTAGGTCCAGATTCATTAGACCCAGTTGGCACTAACTTTTCTTACCGAGCACCCACATGAGTTGACGCTAACTAGCTTACGATGTACACTCTGATACTTATTAGTGTCTATATCATCAAGAATCGAACTAATTCTTACTGCAATACATATTCACAATTCTTATTTGTTCCCAAATAATTGCTTCCTAAGAGAGATTTCAAATCACTGCTCCCATGTGACTTTAAAAGTTTTAATTTCTCACCTAAAATCCTAAAATATCTTATACCTGCCTTCGTTCGATAACCTTAAATCCTTGATCGCAAATTCTAAGCATTAAAGTTATGTATACCCAATAAAGAACTTATGTCGATCTTTACCATAAATTAGAAGCTTTATAACCACGAAACTATGCTTAATGTCGATTCACCAGTTAAACTTAACTCATATAATCTAGAACTTGAACTCTTGAGAAATCCACAAGTTCGCAGAATACTTAGCAACTAATACTAAACGTTTTTAAATAGGATAACTAAGGGACTATACAATTCTACCTTGTTCTGACCCATATTTCCCCAACATCGATACAGGAAACCCATCATGTATCACTAACAACTCTGTGCCAGCTCGAATGATAAAACAAATAACCTATCTCCTCAACAATTGCATAAGGACCAACAAATCGAGTTAATTTTTTTATATACCCAAGTCAATATTACAACCGAACAAAGATACCTTCAAAAATAACCTAACAACCATTTTGAAATTCTAAAGGTCTACGCCACTTATTAGCAATGATTTGCTTAATGCTCTTGCACTATGCTCAATCCCTTACTAGTTACTACATCTCACAATGCCTCTATGGATGATTAAAATTCTCTTAAGCAACGACTCTAGTTCAGCTAACCTTTAAGTGGAACAAATGACTCTCCTCAACTTAGGATTGATTGAACCATTTCTCTAAATAAATCTAAATTAATCCTTGATAAGAAAATATAACCATATAATTCATTGTTTCTCAGCTCCAAGATGTTATCCAATAATATAAAGAATCCAAATAGGCAACTACACAGATCCCAATTATACATTCACCAATTTATACTTTCGTCTCTTAGGCATTCTTGATTCTACCAAAAGTTTAATTATTAGTTAAAATCTTCCAACGGATTAATCCACCTTTTCTATCCCAGACGCAACGACTAGGAGATCCATATTTACACCTCAAGTCAAATTATACCACGAGTTATTATCCACTTATTGGATTAGATAGCCTCTAAGTACCAAACAATTCTTACATATCGCCTGAAGACATTTCTCAAATCCCTAGTTCAATTCGTCAGCAAGTTCGAAAATATTCCCAAATTATTATATCTACAACCTGAATTTATATTTCAAGAACTTAGTACCCAATTAGGCAAATTGAAAAGTTTGTAACCCGATCGTATATGCTTCCTCAGTATTCCCCTAGTACCTTAGTATTTCACCCATTAATTAAAACTACAGCTTATCCGGTAAACCACTTGAATATTCTATTCGTCATTTTGTTCCCATAGTTGGTGCAATAGTCCTATCGGTTAACATTCACAAAACCTTAGAATGCTAATATAAAGTACCCAAAAGTCTTTAGGGGCAACTCTATTTCCTATCTCGCAACTGTCCACCCATTCAGCTTACCAAAAATCTGTTTACTCTTAACGATCCTATTTAAAATTGAAACAACCCAATCAAATAATTTACTACCTAGCAATCTACTCACTAGAACTAGATACAATTGATAGTCGCTACTCCTAGGATCACAACAATAACTTAGGATTTTATCTAGTATAAATGCTAAATTCCAACAGTCTAAACGCTCACTAAGCGGCTACGAGCCAATTCTCTACACAAAAATTTCAAATAATAATTGAAATTATGATGCACCCAAATCCTCATCATGATGGATCATGAAAGGAAACAGACATACAAGTAATGCTGCTTAATGTGAAATGAAATGATGCAAGCATTACAAACAAAACAAGCTGAAAATAAAAATATAGATAAGTGAAAACAGCCAACTCATAATTAAATTCTAGGGATGAGTGAATAATAATGGAGGCTCCAAGAATAATTAATATGAGCCAACAAGATACAAATCTCGTGATCATTCATCCATGAGCAATGAAATCATGCTCAAACAATCAAAGCATGATTAAGAGCAATCGATGTGACTTCAGTCGAGAGAAGTCCACACAAGTCAATAATCAGGGGAAACAACGGTCCCAAGACATATTTGAATGTCAACCACAAAATAATTAGATCACCGAAAATAAGGACAAAATGAATCTCACTCACATCAACAGGTGACTCTAAAACCGAAGAAAAATTTCAAGAAGTGTGAGATAAGAATAAAGTCTTATTAAAAGTTCAACCCATGTCAAAGTAGCAAAATACAACGTTGACTGATGACATACGAATCCATAAATGAACAAAGGATGTGCAAAAAAAATTCGGATACTCAAAAGTATTCGTTGCAATGGATATGGACACAAAAGATGAAAAATGAATTAATGATCGGAATAATAGTTCATATAATTGAAAGGCTCATAGTAACCGACTCACTATTTCCAAAATCATATTTGGCCATATAGCAAAAGAAAAACTCAAACTATCCATTATAATATAAACAAAGTATATACCTCAAGTCTTCACACCAGTTCGATTCACAACTTAACTGACAAAACATACATCTATAAATTTCTAAGCAAACATTGCACTTAGTTTATCCGACTAAATTCCATCCATAAGAGAATAAATAACTACAAGGACACATCAATTAATATCTCATCAAGAATTGTTAACACTGCCTAATAACTCAAACAATTCTCCTGTACTGTCCAAAAATGGAAGGAATATTGGTACACCAACTCCGTTTAAATTGAAGTCGCATGCTAAAAAAAATAAACATTTGAATGACACACTTTAAAACTACTAACAAAAATTTTTAAACAAAATTTAAACACTGAAATTACACATTTAAAGGACTTAAACATTTATTTTGAAAATATTCTTAAAAAGATGACATCAAAACATTTAAAACAATAAATCAATTATGACTACCATATAAAATTCATTAAAATTTACAGACCTTGTGGCGAGATCCCTTGAGTTTTCGCAACCGGCAGTAGGCTCAGCCCAAACCAAGACCGTTCTCTGATACCAACTGAAAAGACCCTAACCTCTAAACTTAAATTTAAATAATAAAGAAAATACGGATTTATAAAAAAAATTTGTCATGACTTGTTTGAAAATAAACAAAGTCACCCTATCACGCACAACAATTCTAACAAAATGAAATAAAGGACTGGTGAAAATCCTAACTGCGATAATCATAAATCACGAAAGGAAAAAGGCAATCCCACACAGTTGCAATAATAGCGATAACAATTTGAAAGACTAAAATTTAAGCACAGGGAGAACACGTCCTGGCTAAACTGAAAGTACTCAAACTAAAATTCTTTATTACAATCATAGTCTTATGCGGAACTTAAAAAGTAGCGACGGTAATAGGGCCTTGCACCGCCGGCGGCTTCAACCCCGAGCATCCTGCCCCTCAGTCTCTAGATACTCCTCCCCACCTAAAAATCAAACAAGCATAGTGAGTCTAATGACTCAGCAAGTATAAACAGTGTAATAACAAGGGTTTAAAATAACTGCAGTAATACTCAAAATACTGTACATAATATACTTTAAACTTAAGCTGTAAAAATGCGCATGCTACAGGAGAACGAGACAACATGTAAATGATGAACACACGCCAACTCACGCTAAGAAACTCTTGAACTTTTGTAACTTAACTGAAACTCATGCATGACTGAAAACTGAATATAAGATGAGTCAACTGATATTTAAACTGAAACTGAGAACTTAGATCCTTGAATTGTGACCCTCAGTTTTGATCGATCAAAGGCTGCAATGCACTATGCCGGCAAGACGCCAAGATTTCTCCCGACTGACGTTGCCCCTTTATGGCAAGGACACCTAAATTTAACCGGGCCCCACATTGCCCTTCTTGGCAAGGACACCGAAATTTCTTCCGGCCCCACATTGCCCTTCTATGGGTAGGGGAAAACAAGATGTCTCTTGGCCCCTCCCAAAACCTCTGATTTGGCAAGTAAGCCGAGGCATCCCCGACCTAACATTTCTCCTCTCATCACAATCAATTCACTTCCTTCGAAAAATATTTTTCTTTTACTTCTTTGACTCGACTAAAAAATACTAGGTATGTATGTATGGAAAAGACTTCCTTTGTAAACCTTTACTCGGATCAAAGACGAGACCCACGCACACGAATATGCAACTTTAGGGAATAAAACTCAACTCAAAAATTGAGGACATAGGGTGGAAAAGTGGCTGCCCCTAGGTGCTAAGACCCATATTTAACTCTATTGTTCACAACCAAGGCGTAACCCGAGCAATCGCACCCAAAATCCTATATCTCATTCTTACCTTAACCGAAGCCGACCCCGGTCAAACCGACACTCTCCATACACTACCCACAACCCCTAGGACCAGATTGTATCCTCATTTGACAGCTCAAACAATGCATACACAACTCAACTTTGGACAACCCCTTATTTCTTCCAAAATTCTGCACCGACACTTCAACTTCAAAGACCCATAACTCATTGAATACTTAACCGAAACGAGGCCATTTTATACCGACGCGACAAAAAAATCATAACCTAGACTAGGACCAGCCCTAACAACGCCCAGACCACGTTCAGATCCTCCCCTGCCCCGAAATCAGACTGCCCTGTCCAAGGAGATCAACACCTTACACCCATTCTACTTGGAGGAAACCATCCCAAGCCCTTTCCCTTGCCTCTAACTCCTTCCAAACCACCAAACACACTTATAGACATGTCTTAGGACTTTCCACAAACACATAGGCACCCACAACCACACTCCAACTCCACAATTCAAAAACATCAATTTTATGCACCAAAATACCTTGAATTCTTGAGAAATCAATGCAACCAATTGTCAAATATTAAAATACACTTCACATGCCTTAAAAACAGCCCAATCGCCATGTAAAATTCGAAATTTAGGCTTGCATTGCTTCTGAAATTTTCAAGAGTGACAACATGCATTGAAACCCATCATTTTTCTCATCACATTGCATCATTCAACTCTCAATCATGAACATGTATGAAAATTTCGAAATTTAACATAACCCTAGCTGAAAAATCCCTAAAAACAAAATCCTAGTCTTGCAAAAAACATGAGCCATTAAAAAATTATCAAGAAACCTGGAAAGATGCTTAGCTTGCTTGCTTGAATGCCCAAGAAAATGAATATACTTGCCTTGGCTTACAAAAACTCAAGGAATTCGAAATCAAGAGGGGAAGGGAGCTGAAACACTTGACCCAACACGAGCTAAACCTCCCTTGGTGGTCCTCCGGCGACGGCAGTGGTGGTGGAAGGCGGCGGCGGCGGGAATTGGAGAAAGGGGGAACGGCCGATGGGAGAGGGAGAAAAGAGGAGAGGGGCGGCTATTAGAGAGAAATGGGTGGCTAGGGTTTCAAATAAAATGATTTATGTGTTTTATAAGTTGAGTGTGTAGTATGTACATATGTGTGTAAGCATAGGTGTAAGTATTTAAAAGTAGGTGTGAGTGCTGCTTTAATAGTACAACTTTTACCTACTAACTTACAC